>NW_015387675.1:302957-313692 GCF_001527695.2 Protobothrops mucrosquamatus
CCTTCGACCAGTCCGCTCCCACAGAGAGGGCCTCCTTAGAGTGCCGTCGGCCAGACAATGCCGGCTGGCGACCCCCAGGGGGAGAGCCTTCTCTGTGGCAGCTCCTGCCCTCTGGAATGACCTACCCCCCGACCTACGTACAGTTGTGGACCTGCGCCTTTTTCGCCGAGCCCTGAAGGCCCATCTATTCCATGCGGCCGGCCTGGCGTAGTTTGATTATGTTTTAGTGGGGGTTTTGTATGGGGTGTTTTTAGAACAGGCCTGTTATTTAATTTGATTTTAGCATAGAAACTATTTATTTATTATTGTGGTTTTTAGTATCGCCTGTTCACCGCCCTGAGTCCCGTAAGGGAGATAGGGCAGTATATAAATTTAATAAATAAATAAATAAATAAATAAAAGGTTCACAATCACTGTACTAGATGCTTACTCATTAATAGGTAACCTTCCCTGGCGGGTGTGTAAACTAGCCAACTCCACGTGTGGAGAGAGAAAGAGAAGTTGAAGGGCGGTAAAAACTTTTCCAGTGAAAGCAATCCCCCCTCCATTTGGGAATCCCCTCCATGGCCCATCCCTTAGTCACAGAGTGCTGCAGGGGTGGCCCTCTGATTCTGTAAATGTAGAACCTGTTTTAATAAATCATTATCCTTGGTGAGCGTCCTGGCGTTTTTCCTAGCGTTCATCTTTTTTGAAATCTAAACTGCGACTGCACTAGCTGGCACCAACAACCCTGTGAGGTGGGCTGGACTGAGAAAGGGGGACTGTTTAAATCCCTTCTCCCTATTAACAAAGATGATTAGGGGACTGGAGGCTAAAACATATAAGGAACGGTTGCTGGAACTGGGTATGTCTAGTTTAATGAAGAGAAGGACGAGGGGGGACATGATAGCAGTCTTCCAATATCTCAGGGGCTGCCCCAAAGAATAGGGGGGTCAAGCTATTCTCCAAAGCGCCTGAAGGCAGGACAAGAAGCAACGGATGGAAACTAACCAAGGAGAGAAGCAACCTAGAACTAAGGAGAAACTTCCTGACAGTGAGAACAATTAACCAGTGGAACAACCTGCCTCCAGAAGCGGTGAATGCTCCAACACTGGAAGTTTTTAAGAAGAGACTGGACAGCCATTTGTCCGNGCGAGCTGCACTGGCTGCCGGTGGCCTTCCGGGTGCGCTTCAAGGTGTTAGTAACAACTTTTAAAGCGCTCCATGGCAATGGACCTAGGTATTTGCAAGACCGCCTCCTACCAAACACCTCCCTTCGACCAGTCCGCTCCCACAGAGAGGGCCTCCTTAGAGTGCCGTCGGCCAGACAATGCCGGCTGGCGACCCCCAGTGGGAGAGCCTTCTCTGTGGCAGCTCCTGCCCTCTGGAATGACCTACCCCCCGACCTACGTACAGTTGCGGACCTGCGCCTTTTTCGCCGAGCCCTGAAGGCCCATGTATTCCATGCGGCCGGCCTGGCGTAGTTTGATTATGTTTTAGTGGGGGTTTTATATGGGGTGTTTTTAGAACAGGCCTGTTATTTAATTTGATTTTAGCATAGAAACTATTTATTTATTATTGTGGTTTTTAGTATCGCCTGTTCACCGCCCTGAGTCCCGTAAGGGAGATAGGGCGGTATATAAATTTAATAAATAAATAAATAAATAAAAGGTTCACAATCACTGTACTAGATGCTTACTCATTAATAGGTAACCTTCCCTGGCGGGTGTGTAAACTAGCCAACTCCACGTGTGGAGAGAGAAAGAGAAGTTGAAGGGCGGTAAACACTTTTCCAGTGAAAGCAATCCCCCCTCCATTTGGGAATCCCCTCCATGGCCCATCCCTTAGTCACAGAGTGCTGCAGGGGTGGCCCTCTGATTCTGTAAATGTAGAACCTGTTTTAATAAATCATTATCCTTGGTGAGCGTCCTGGCGTTTTTCCTAGCGTTCATCTTTTTTGAAATCTAAACTGCAACTGCACTAGCTGGCACCAACAACCCTGTGAGGTGGGCTGGACTGAGAAAGGGGGACTGTTTAAATCCCTTCTCCCTATTAACAAAGATGATTAGGGGACTGGAGGCTAAAACATATAAGGAACGGTTGCTGGAACTGGGTATGTCTAGTTTAATGAAGAGAAGGACGAGGGGGGACATGATAGCAGTGTTCCAATATCTCAGGGGCTGCCCCAAAGAAGAGGGAGTCAAGCTATTCTCCAAAGCGCCTGAAGGCAGGACAAGAAGCAACGGATGGAAACTAAGCAAGGAGAGAAGCAACCTAGAACTAAGGAGAAACTTCCTGACAGTGAGAACAATTAACCAGTGGAACAACCTGCCTCCAGAAGCGGTGAATGCTCCAACACTGGAAGTTTTTAAGAAGAGACTGGACAGCCATTTGTCCGAAGTGGTGTAGGGTTTCCTGCCTGAGCAGGGGGTTGGACTAGATGACCTCCAAGGTCCCTTCCAACTTTATTATTATTATTATTATTATTATTATTATTATTATTATTATTATTATTATTATTATTATTATTATTATTATTATTATGGATCATCACACAGTCAGCCAGATGTTCAGATTGGATTTGGCATTTTGTCTACCTATCGAGTCCTTACCACGGACCTGGGATAGGCAGATGTGGATGTTTGATGGTATTACAGATTATCGTCGCAGGATGGAAGCAGTTCCTAGTAAGGCCGCCTTTTGCAATTGACTAATGGTGAATTTGTCAATGCCAATGGTGTTCAAGTGGATTATTATTATTATTATTATTATTATTATTATTATTATTGTTATTGTTATTGTTATTGTTATTGTTATTATTGTTGTTGTTATTATTATTATTATTATTATTATTATTATTATTATTATTATTATTATTATTATTATTTGATGGCTGAAATAGATAGGAATTGCTTGAAACGGGTTTTAAATATTCAACACCTCCTTTATCTGGTTTCCATGCTAGCTTGTTTAAGCAGGCTGTTAACAGAAGATCCAAGTTCTCCACAAGTTAAAAAAACAAAACAAAACAGTAGTTAAAGAAGATTCTGCCCTGTATGGAGGTGAGATTGTTTAAATTCCTCCCGAAGAGAACATTAGGGATACATCAGAATTTTTTCTATTTGGGTAAATGTAGGTCTTCTATCGAGCAAGTATCCCTGAGGGAGCAGAAAAAAAACCTCTTTTAAAACAAGCTGAGGACTAACATAGGCAATATGTTAAATAAGGAATTGTACTTAATGTATGGACTGAAGGAACAACAGGGGATGGGAGAAGAGAAAATTTAACTTTTCTCGTTCAGCTGCTGCCACAGAAAAAGGCTCTGAGAAGGGAAACTGCTAAAAAAACACATTGAAATTGTGTGTGTGTATTTGTGTGTAAAGTACAGTGAAAAGATGGGGGAGAAAGCTAGTTTCTGACAAGCAAAGTTAATGGGGAAAGCTAGATCCACTTATCAACTGTGTGATTCATTTAATTGCGGTGATTCACTTAGCAACCATGGCTAAAAAGCTTGTAAAATCAGGCACAGACTTAAGAACCATCTTGCACAGCAATGGCAATTCTGATCCCAGTTGTGATAATAAGTCAAGGACTACCTGTAGTCTATTTATTATATATATATATATATATATATATATATATATATCTCCTACCTTTATTCTGTACAATTCAAGGCAGTGTATGTAAAGGTCCCTCCTTCTGTTTTCCCCACAGCAGCAACAATGATCTTGTGGGTTTGGCTGAGCTAAGAGAGATTGTGTGTTTGTATACACATACAGTACAGCAGAACTAATTAGTATTTGGATAGAAGACCCCTCAGAAACCCTAGGGAATCAGATGCTCTCCCCAAACGCAGCCATGGCAAGCCATTTCCAACTGGCTGCCAAGAAAACTACTCGGAGGTGTCCACCTTTGACTTAAAAATGACTTTAGTTACTTTTTGAGGCACTAAATAACTGACAAGGACAGGACTGGGGATTTTATGAGACTTTGGCTCAATTTCAAATAGCCTGTGCCAGAATCAATCCGAATCTTTGGCGGAAGGAATGATTTGTGCCCTGGCAGTCAGCTGAAGTGTGGAAGGGGCTGATGGAAGAGAAAGAAAAGAGGGAATAAAATGCACACAAGAAAGCGAGGGGGAAAGAAGGGTGTCGCACACAGAAAATGCACAGCCCAAACTATTTGAGGGTCCCCCTTGTACATAGCCCCCCATAGCACCTGGCACACTGCTCCCCACAGATAGATTGAATCTTGGCTCAGGAAAAAATACTAACCTGTCCACTGATTGCTGATGGAACTTTAATTGAACACAGGGTAAATGCAAGGTAGGGTTGCTCTAAACTAGTGTTTCTTAACCTCAGTATTGTGGGAAGTCAGCCCCTCCCCCCAGAGAAAGAAATATTTTTGGAAATATTTAAAAGGCAGAATATATTTCCCTAAAGGATTTTAAAGGCAGAAACCAACCCTTCCCCAAGTCTCTTTGTCCCAAACAGAAACCAAGTTTGCAAAATGCAGATGATAATCTTGTCAGAAAGACTGGAGTCAGGAAACTGGGATTAGGAAGAAAGATCCCTAGAATCAATACCAAAAATCTAAGAGTCATCAGCCACACAGCCCCAGGGAAGCAGGATGTGACCCTTGGGACATAATAGGATTAACCCACCACCATCAGAATACCAGAAAGGCACACTCAGACTCAGTTCATGCCACAGGAACAACTCCAAACAAAAGGCTCAATAAGGTATAAAAACCCACTCCCTACATGTGCTCATTCTCTTTTCTTCCAGACAGAGCCATCTTTCTGTCTAGCTCTCCTCCTCAATAAACTGCAACCTTCTTTCTCAAGCAGTCACCATGTTGTTTATTCTCGGTTTGGACTGAACCATGATGGAGACTTTTCCTTCAACAGTATCCTTAAGGTGTGTGGACTTCAACACCCAGAATCCCCCAGCCATTATGCTGGCTGGGGGATTCTGGGAACTGAGGTCCACACACCTTAAGGTTGCTGAGGTTGAGAAACACTGCTCTAAATAAACTGAACTTCACACATTTAACTTGTAACTCGCCCTCCCTGATTGTTGTACAGGTGACTCCTTTCCACACTTCACCACTGTCGTTCTGGCTCAGGGCTCAACACTGAATCTTGGAGTGGAACTATGACTGCCAGACACAAGCAGCCCAATCCACTCAGCTTAGGGTTCAAGCTAACTACTTCATTACATTCTGCCTATTATACAGGAATCTCCCCAGATTGCCAGCCTGGGAACAGATAGCTAAGGTTCTGTGGAGCTTAATGGGGGTCAGTTCTAGATCTCTGCACAAGGATTCAAGGATAATTCCATGTTTGAACCCCCCCCCGCCTGTGTGTATTGACCATGATTCAGGGGAGAGAGTACCCTATTTGGCATGTATCCAATTACCCTGTCCTGACCTCTGGGGATCTGAGAAACCCAATCAGATGTGAGCATTAGGAATGGCCAGAAAATCCTCAGAAAATTTTTTTTCCAGAGAATGAAAACACATCAACACTGTATCATGCTGGAAAATCCTTTGGGGATTCTCAATGACTAATAAAGGACTTACAACAAAGATACTCAGCCAAGAATTTTCACAGGAGGGGGGGCTTAAATAAATCAAGGTGGTTATCATGATTTACCTGAAGTTCTTTTTTATGTATGTCACATGTAGAATGCACATAAAGAATTCAGTCCCAGTCACTATCTTGACTTTGTTGAGTGCTCCTGGGGAAATCAGTTTGAAAGGTTTTATATTCAACCACACATCTCGTCTTCCACTCACTAGAGTTCCAAAAGAACAACAGAATTGAGTCTTGCACAAAACTCAGCTGTCCGCTCCCATTGAGTTATGACTCTGTTACCACAGACAAGTGTCAAGGAATGAAGGATTAAGCTATTGAAATAGTGGAGAACGTCTACCTCTTAGGACTGAATATCAACAATAAAGGAACCAACAGCCAAGAAATATACCTCAAACTAATGTTTGGTAGAGCAGTCAAGAAGGCCTTGAAAAGATATTCAGATGTCTTGAGGGGTCTATGCCTGTAAAGATTAAAATTGTACAAGCCATAATTTTCCTTGTGACACTTTCAGTGAAAATCAGATATTGAAGAAGTGGATTAAAAAGACCACCACCGTTTTGAACTTTAGTGTTAGAAAATACTATAGAGTAGTGGTTCTCAATCTTTTTAATGCTGCGACCCCAACCGGTCGTAAGTCGAGGACTAAACCGGTCGTAAGTCGAGGACTAAACCGGTCGTAAGTTGAGGACTAAACCGGTCGTAAGTCGAGGACTTTCCCTGCCCGGGAGCGCCACGCATGCGTGGTTCTGCCCCCTGCGCCGGCCGAGGTGTAGCTGGCAAGCGGCAGAGACGGAGCAGGCCGACCACCAGCTGGCCCAGCCCAAGGGAGGTAAGGCACCCGCTGGAAAAGGGGAAAAAAATGGCAGACAAAAAAAATGGCGGACAAAAAAATGGCGGACAGCCTTGCTTGGCGACCCCCATGAAATGGTCGATCGACCCCAAATGGGGTCCCGACCCACAGGTTGAGAACCACTGCTATAGAGGATGCCATCAAGATGGCAAATAAACACTTGCTTTGATTGCCAAGACCCAGGTCTAAGCTCCAGAGTACATCAGATGAAGAACATGCAATTTTGATGGTGAGTCAAGATGTCTCATGGAAGAATTAACACTCAGACTTTCCAGCTTGGTGCCATATCTTGAGTACCTATCCCTCCCACCCAATCTCAGAAAAATAGAAGACTGCAACATTGAATGAGGAGAAATGGATTGGGCAGTCTGGGTGGCCATTAACTAGGCTTATTCATTGGGCCAAGCCATTAGTTTGACCAGTTTTGCCTCCTTGAATAAACTATTACTGGCTGGGTTCAAATATGTTGCCTCCTTGAATAAACTATTACTGGCTGGGTTCAAATATGTTGAGTCCAACTCTATGATCACAAAATATACAAATGGGGTGGAATGTAGTCTGGATTCCAAGGAGAGAGGGGCTGTACTCCAGAGAAGTAAAAGACAGTTTACATAGATTGTGTGGGGGGAAAGAGAATTAAGACGATTCCTCTCTAGTAGTTCCTAGAGTATATGTTTTATGGTGCAAGTAGTCTGCTTTAGTTTGGCAAGATACTGTCTGTAGGGGAGGAACAATAAAGGAAACTGCTTAGAAGAGTCTCAATATGTCTGCATTGGTTTTTGGAGCCTGGCAAAAGATAGGTTCACGCAGCATGAGAGAGAGAGAGAGCAAAGCATATTAAGGCACAGCTGGATGTAGGAATTGGGCTCTCCATCTGTGGCAGGGGGCCATCTGAGATATGCATGTATCCCAAGCCAAGGACAGCAATTGGCAAATTCCAGCCATTGGCTGGCAATTCAGAAAAGCACACTGCAAAAAAAAAAAAAGAGGATGGACATCGGCCGGTACGCTCCCACAGGGTGGGTCTCCTCAGGGTGCCGTCAGCCAGACAGTGCCGGCTGGCGACCCCCAGGGGGAGGGCCTTCTCGGTGGGAGCTCCCACCCTCTGGAACGAACTACCCCCAGAGATCCGGGTGATCCCAGATCTCCCTTCCTTCCGCCGCGCCCTTAAGACATGGCTCTTCCAACAAGCAGGACTGGCCTAAGGGGAAATTTTTTGTGGGGTTTTAAAAGCAATTTTAAAAATTAATAAGGCCAAATTTAATATTTCATCTTAACTTTGTTTTAATGATAGTTTTTGGGGTATTTTTGTAGTTGTTTTTATCAGGCTGTCAGCCGCCCTGAGTCCGCAAGGAGAAGGGCGGGGTATAAATTCAAATAATAAATAAATAAATAAATAATAAGTGTAGGACACGGCATAAAAGATTTGCCTCGCTTCTTGTGATTGTCTTCCCACCACTTCCAATACATCACATTTCTGCTAGCTAATCAGCACTGCCTGCTGTTCAGTTAAGTGCTTCTTGTTTTGCCATTAGCTACTCTGAGACAGTTTATCAGCAAACTTACATATCTGTGGAACAATTGCTTGCATGTTAGTTGCCTCTTGGGCTCTCAGGGTGTATGCTCTGCCAATCGAGAGCTATTTGCATTGGCATTCTCCTTTAATACTTCTTGCACGCCAGGCTGTCATGAGGAGGTAAAATTTCACAGTCGAACTGCATCTTTGCTCCAATTCCATATTGATCAAATTAAGAACTTAACTATAACAGTAAACCATGGTTTATTGAACAAATGACAGCTAGATGTACATAGTATGCCAACTTGTAAACCTTGGTTTATAGATCACAATGCCTATATAGGCAAAACATGCTAAACTCTTAAATAAACTGATTTCCTGTGTGCTGTTGCCAGTGTTAGAATGTTTTAACTCTTCCAACAAGGTATAAAGAGATGAGAGGATCAGCAGCATGGTGAAGGGACTTAATTACAGTGGTGAAGGGTGCACCTGGATAAAAATTCTACCTATGTGGTTCTAAAGGTTGATACCAACTTGATAGCACACAATCAACTTGTATGCTGCCCTCAAACATCCAACTTCCAGAAGAAATGACCAAAGCTGGAACAAATAAATAAAGCAGAGAGGACTCTACCATATTTTCACTGCCCACATGTTACATTTTTATTAATGTAACTAGCTGTACCCGGCCACGCGTTGCTGTGGCTCAGTCTGGTTAAATGGAAAAGAAAGAAAAGAGAAAGCGCACGTTTGTGTCACAGGTGTGACATCTATATAATAGTAGGTATATAAAAACACGCACGTATTCGAATGCAACGTTGTGTCAAAATTTCAAAGCAATCGGTGAAGAACTTTCGGAGATTTAAGATTTTGAACAAACGAACATTTACATTTTTATTTATATAGAAGATAGAAGATAGATTTTAAAAAGATCACTTCTGATTGAAAGCAATTCCAAAGTAAGATCCAAGAAATTCACCAGTAAGACTAGGGGAAAAAATGCAAATTAAAGCACAGAACACCATTCTAAACTATGAGAGAAACTATACTTACAAGTCCAGCCACTGAAACCTGACCAAAAGCTGAGGCAAATAGATGGACTTGAGCCAATACTGAAAGCTCATTCTTTGTAAACAGGAATCCTGTGTTTGGGATACCTGGACCAAGGTCGTTCTTTCCAGATACAGCACAGGGCATTATGGTTCCACAATGGTTCTACATGAGGCCAAAGTGGTCATCTTCAAGCACTACAGGCCTTGATACCTCAGCACAGGTGATTTAACCTAGTTCAATTATTAGGAAGATAGCCAGCCCAGCTCTTTCCCATGAAGAAACTTTCCCATCAACAGCCTAGCTGCGGTGTTTTACATCGGCTGCAGAGAATATTGATATTTTTACCTCAGTTATTCTTTTTTAAAATTTTTTTATTAATTTTTATAATTAAACAACAAATACTAATATGATGCATTTACATACACAAGCCAAAAAGATAATCCTACTCAGTACATTTTTGGAGACGCTCGGCAGTCCTCGCCTTGCCTCCCCCCTCATTCACTTTCCTCTCCTTCCTCCCCCTAGCCAGGGGTAGGCAACCTTGGCTCTTTTATGACTCATGGACTTCAACTCCCAGAATTCCCGAGTCAGCTATGCTGACTCGGGAATTCTGGGAGTTGAAGTCCATGAGTCATAAAAGAGCCGAGGTTGCCTACCCCTGCCCTAGACCCACAACCTCTCCTCCTTCCTCCTTTCCACCTACCTACATCCCATCTCCCTTCTTAACCACCTCGTCGAGTGCAGTTTGGGGTACCAGCCGAGCATCTCCTCTTTTCAATGCAGTTCCATTATTTACCTATAACTTACCTCAGTTATTCTTGACTGAATGTTCTAACTGGGAAAGGTTGCTATTGATGCCTCCTACCGATTTAGAATAGATGAGCACTCAGATAAGACGATGCTACAATATAGTGTTCAAGGAGGACAAGTACAGACGTCAACAAATAGTTAGGACTACATAATTGCCACCAGCCTGCCTTCCACAGAAGACCTGTATACGGTGGGGGTCAGGAGGAGGGCTGAAAAGGTATCTGCAGACCCCTCACATCCTGGACACAAACTGTTTCAACTCCTTCCTCTTCGACATGGCGCTACAGGGCATTGCAGGCCAAAACAACTAGACACAGGGACAGTTTTTTCCCCTCCTGCCATCATTCTGCTGAGCACTTAATTCTCTCAGTGCTGTCTAATGTCTATGTATATTAAGCCACGTAGTGTGGCTGAAGTATTATTTATCCTTATTATCTTCTTTACTCTTCTCATTCACATCTTAGTAATAGTAATAGTAGTAAAGTTGGAAGGGACCTTGGAGGTCATCTAGTCCAACCCCCTGCTCAGGCAGGAAACCCTATATCATTTTGGACAAATGGCTGTCCAGGCTCTTCTTAAAAACTTCCAGGGTTGGAGCATTCACCGCTTCTGGAGGCAGGTGGTTCCACTGCTTAATTGTCCTCACTGTCAGGAAGTTTCTCCTTAGTTCCAGGTTGCTTCTCTCCTTGATTAGTTTCCATCCGTTGCTTCTTGTCCTGCCTTCAGGCACTTTGGAGAATAGCTTGACTCCCTCTTCTTTGGGGCAGCCCCTGAGATATTGGAACGCTGCTATCATGTCCCCCCTCGTCCTTCTCTTCGTTAAACTAGACATACCCAATTCCAGCAACTGTTCCTTATATGTTTTAGCCTCCAGTCCCCTAATCATCTTTGTTGCTCTTCTCTGTCCTCTTTCTAGAATCTCAACATC
>NW_015387675.1:315065-342433 GCF_001527695.2 Protobothrops mucrosquamatus
TCCGTGTTATTATAAAAAGAGGTAATTTGTACTTGGGAACATTTCAAGTCTTTTACAAATGAGCTGTTATTGTTGCCGCTGCCACTTCGGTGGCTCCCATAGCAACCTCCTATTCTTTTTATTTCAGAAGGCTGCAGAGTAATAATTACTACACCACTTTCATTCATGCCGTGTGTGTTCAGAAGACACTGAGGTAGTAGGCATTGGTGGGTTTTGTCTGGCTCAGAAGAATAGCCATGGCTGAAGAAACCAAAAGCAATTCTACGTCAGTTCAAGAACAGCATTTCCCAACCTTGGGAACTTCAACAAGAGTGAACTTCATCTCCCAGCCAACTGTCTTGTTGAAGAATTGTGTTTCTCAATCTTGGCCACTTTAAGATGTGTGGACTTCAACTCCCAGAATTCCCTAGCCAGCCATGTTGCTTTAGCACTGACATAATTTCTATGGGTTTCTTGGCTGCTCTTCTAAATTGATCCAAGTTATTGCTATGTATTTTGATCACTGCAGACAATGGTAAGCCAAGAGTCCTTTGGAGATATGGGAGTACAGAAATCACATGAACAAATACATTTATATCCCATATTTCCTCTGACAGCTCAGGGCATATATGAACGTTCTCTTTTATGGACGTTTTCGTGCACAACAGTTTTATGAGGTGGGTTGCACTCTAAGATGTTGATCACATCCAAGATCATGTTTAATGATGGTTTGCTGAGGGTCAGTCATTGAACTATAAACTAATTATATTGTTAGCTTTATGCAATCTGATAGCTCAGAATAAAACAGCCCATGTTGTAGCTTAACAAGGCATGAGTTTATCAAAATTCATGTAATTAAGGCATGTTTGGGAGCCTTCATTTGGCTACTGATGGAGATGTCCACAAGGTAGAACTGTATGTGTGATAGAAGTTAAGGAAATTAAATTCTTAAAGGATCCAACTTAGTTGTTTTCTTGCAGCCGGTTCAACCAAGCTCAGAGAACATCAAGGACTCCACAGTTCCACCCTGAGCTATAAAAATTATCTTCTACTGAATCCAACTTTTTAAAAGGCATTCAGGGGTATCTGTGGGGATGGGGTGAAGAGGATGGCCATCACTGGACAATTAAAGCTTTGCCTCTATTATTCATGTAAAAATAGGACAGGTCTTCATTTCTCCATTAAAAAAAGTTATTTAAGAGCCGTTTCAATTTTAAAATTTGAACTGGATGACAATATTTGCCTTTAGAATTTAGCAACTGAACCTTTGCTATTTTGATAGATAGTCCTTGACTAACAGTTCATTTAGTGACCATTCAAAGCTACAATGGCATTATGACCATTTTTCACACTTACGATTGTTGTACCATCTCCATGGTCACATGGATCAAAATTCAAATGCTTGTCAACTAATATTTATGATGATGGCAATGTCCTAGGTCAGGGGTAGGCAACCTTGGCTCTTTTATGACTCGTGGACTTCAACTTCCAGAATCCCTGAGCCAGCATGGCTCAGCATGGAAATCTCTCCCTTTCCCCTCAGCATGGCTGGCTCAGGAATTCTGGGAGTTGAAGTCCACGAGTCATAAAAGAGCCAAGGTTGCCCTACCCCTGTCCTAGGTCATGTGATCATCTTCCAAGACCTGACAAAATCAAAGGGGTGGCCAGATTCACTTAACAACCATGTTACTAACTTAACAACTAGAGTGACAACTGTGGCAAAAAGGGTTGTAAAATGGGGCAAAACTCACTTAACTGTATCGCTTAGCAACAGAAATCTTGGGCTCAATTATGGTCATACGTCGAGGTCTACCTGTACAGTACACAGTATTTAATGTCACAATTTGAACTGTTGTGTATTAACAAGCGCAAGATTCAGACAAACACATCTCTTGTTCAGATATAGATGTGGCTATATGGAGCTCCATAGTTCAACAGAAGGAGTGCCTTTCCTGTCCAACTTTTATTCAAATTAACCTTGTAGAGAAATGACCCTAAGATAGGAAACTACACATTCTGAAATAGCTAGGAACACAATCATTTGAGAGAAGGGGAGATTTATTTTTTTTCCATAGACAATTCACTTCCCAGACTTTTGAGCAATTTATATGAAAATGGATAGGCATCTCAGCAATGGCCCCAGGCGAAAATCTGCCACTCTTCAGAAGGATAAGTGCAGCAACTAGAGAGTTATGATAAATGAGAGACTATTAAAGACCACTTAGTTTTCTGCTCAGTTGGTGCCCACACAAACACACAGAAAATGGAATGGGACAGAAAAGGATGACAGAGTCAGAGAATATTAAGGAACAGTTCTAAAAGAACTTGAACATTGACATTCTTTAACGTCCACCTGACCAGATCCCACCAGATCCAAACACTTGTTTTGGTACTTCCTTACACCAAGACTGAAATCTACAACAACTCTGCAAGATGGCATTTCCATCCACCCCCCACCCCCTCAACATTATTTTTGAAGACCAGCAGTATATAACCACCCACCAGAGTTAGAAAAAGACCTTACCTATGCAGGAGAACACTGTCTTGTCGCTACTCCTGACTTTTCCTTAGAGGGGTAATTTAAGTATTGTGGTACTACAGACTATTAAAAACCTGCTAAAAGTAAGATAAACCAAACTGACCAAAATGAAGTTCATAGTGAAGTCCAGGGAGGAAACTGGAGATCTGCAGTTACCAAAAGTTTGAAAATCTTCAAGGAAGAAGCCACTGATTGGGTCTTCCTAGAAATTACAAGTCATTATTTCCACCTGCTAGAGTCCTGCCTTAACCCAGCTGCTAGTTTTTATGCCTCTCTTAAGTACTGCAAGATCAGTTACTCTCAAGGAGTCCTTCCTTGCTACCTAGCACTTCTTCCCTTACTTCCAAATTTCTGATGAAGCTTCAGGATCATTCAAGTTCTGAACCATTTAGTTTGGAAACATTTTGCTGCCAGAATTCCGTGTTTGTTTTGGATCTGAATGTGGTGTATCATATTTCCAGGTCTACAGTAAACATCTATGGATATCTCAATTAACTAAGTATCTGAGTTTGCACAACACACATTTATCAGTGGTTAATTAAACCATGGTTTGCTCAATTAACACAATTTTCTAGGTTCAGAAAAGCTATTGAACCGTGAACTGGCCACAAACTTGAGTTTGCAGAACATACTAAGACACAATCACAGGGGAAAAAAACTTATCAAAATGAAAACTGGGCAGGCCTAGTGTGTGGTGTGAATGCAACCATTATGCTACTAACTAGATCAGGGGTCTTCAAACTTGGCCCTTTTAGGACTTGTGGACTTCAACTCCCAGAATTCCTCAGCCAGCATGCCTGGCTGAGGAATTCTGGGAGTTGAAGTCCACAAGTCACAAAAGGGCCAAGTTTGAAGACCCTTGAATTAGATTATCACTTTTTAGCTATGTGTGTTGTATAAACTCAGCATATGAATCAAGGGTGGATCATCCGAGTATCAAGTCTCTGAGGATACATCTGGCTAACATTCCTGCAGATGGCAAAGAAATACAAGCGAAGAAGGCCCTTGGTGGTATCTGAACCAATTTAGCTAGCAATCAAGAATCAACCAGTAGTTCACTGTTGTGAGTTTTACTAATCAGTGTGTGTGTGGTCTGTACTGAAGCTTGCATCCCAGCAAGTATGTCTTTAGGTCTCAAAAGCTCTATGTATCGGAAGGTTTTCCATCCAGGTCTCTAGATATTATAGTCAGAAAGAACATTTGCTTAGGTCTTCTAAGAAGTTCTGTGAAATTCAACTTGACTATTTTGCATTGCATAGGATGCCTTCAACTATTTTCCTAACAGAAAGTAACAGTTGGAAGGAACCTTGGAGATTTTCTAGTTGATCTCCTGCTCAAGTAGGAAACCCTACAGGATTTGAAACAAATGGTTGGCCAATCACTTCTTAAAAACCTCCAGTGTTGGAGCACACACAACTTCTGAAGGCAAGCCATTCCACTGATTAATTGTTCTCACTGGCAGGAAATTTCTCCTTCGTATTAGTCTTGTTCTTCTCCTTGATTAGTTTCCATCCATTGCTTCTTGTCCTGTTATACATCCTCATCAGTGCTGACATGTTCTGGAGATCTTATTCACAACTCCATCCTTAGTAATATGGGAAGCAGGAAGTAACAACTGGTAGCCACCCATTACTATGGTAAATGAAGGCCAACATAATCTGTCCATCAAAAGCCACCGAACAAGCATTCTAAGATACTTTGAACCAGTGTTGCCTATTTCAAGGCCTGTTCTCAAATTCTACAAAAAATGATCTCTTGATACCATAAACATAAATTTCAGGCACAATATTTAGATTTTATTGGTCCCTACCTTGGCTTTGCTCAACAGCTGTTACAGCCAGAAGGTGTGGATTTATTTGTAACAAACAACATCTGGATAATGTGATACTGCATCTCTGAGCCTCAGTCTATATGGCTTTATGACAGATAGCAGCAGTGAAACATTAATCTTTTTTAAAATCTTTTCCCAATACATTACATTCAAAATGGGCAGAAACCAATGATTTTGGGCAGAATCCTTTCCCCTCAGGCAGGAGGGATCTTGGTGACTTGACAAAATGGGTTGGCTTGTCTGCGGCAGAGAGAGCTGTATGAGTCCAGCCATTATGGTTTGCAGATCATGGTTTATGATTTACCACTAAGAAGATGAGGACTGTATATAATTTTGCCAGCACGATCTCTCTCTCTCTTCCTTTCTCTTTCCTCTCCCTCTTTCTCTCCCTTCCTCTTTCCTCTCCCCGTTTCTCTTTCCTCTCCCTTTTTTCTCTCCCTCCCTCTCTCCCTCCCTTTTCTCTCCCCCTCCCTTTTCTCTCCCCCTCTCTTTCCTCTCCCTCTCCCTCTATCTCTCTCTCCCAGGTTTATGGTTAAAAACTTTGTGTGAATGCCAGTAAAAGAGCACTAAATAGAAGAAACCAGAATCTTTTTCTCGAAATTAAAAAAAAACAACACCAGACATTTCTACTTCAGCTCACAAAAGTCCTTCTGGGTTTATACATTAACTTTGCAGCAAACAATCAGCAGGGACTGTTGGTGGCTTTTAATAATTGATGATTTTATTAATTCACAGGCAATATTTTGAATAACATTCAATCTCAAAGCTGCATCCAGGATGAAGCAATGAATACAATCATCCCTGAAGGAGTGAGCAAGTACCAGAATTTTGGGCCTGCAGTTCCTCACCTGGGTAGCTCTGATTGGTTGCATCCACCGTACCTGGAGATTAATGGAAAGATCACCTGTAACAATGGCCAGTTCCTGGTGTCCCTGCATTTTTAAGAAGGAGGGTCAACAGCAGTGGCTGCTAATACAGGTAGTCCTCAATCTGTGGCCACAACTGAGATCAGAATTTCCATTGCTTAGCAAGGGGGTTGTTAAGTGAGTCACATCCCATTTTATGACCTTTTTGCCACGGTTGTTAAGTGAATCATGCAGTCACCAAGTGAATCTGGCTCTCCCCATTGAATTTGCTTTTTGAAAGACCCATGGGAAGGTCATAAATGACAATCAGCATGATTCCTGGATGTTGCGTCTGTCGTTAAAAACATGCCAATTGCTAACCACCCAAATTTTGATCATGTACCATGGAGATGCCGCAATGGTCGTATGAGGCTGGTCATAAGGCACTTTTTCAGCGCTATTGTTAACTTCAAACAATCGCTAACAAACAGTTGTGAGTTGAGGACTACCTGTAGAGCTGAAACCATTTCTACAGGGCTACCGGCATTTATTTTAAGTAGGAATTAAAGGGCTAAAGAATCAACCAAGGAAATCTGTATCAGCAGCAGCCACAAAACCCATCTGGGTTTTCTTCTCCTAATGAAATCAAGCGTTGCATTAAAATGAATGCAGGGAATAATACCCGAGCCTCTAATCGGGGCAATGCATGCGTGTTATCTCAAATGTTCATGCATCAAAGCTATATCCAGGTTGGGTGCATATGGATTCTCTCTTGTGTGTTTCTGCTCTGCTCTTGTGCATCTCTCCATTTGTGTGTGCCCAGGAGAAGGCTACGTATAAGAGAATATTGGTCCTCTTTGAGCTTGGTAGTTTTTTTTTTGATAAAGTTACCTGATTAGGTAAATTCATCCGTGTATTGCACCAGTGCACTGATGATGTTATCTGGTTTGGTCATGAAATGTCTGCAAGAAAACCACCAAGCTCAGAGAGCACCAAGGACCCTATACTTGTTTTCGTCTTCCTCCTCTTCCTTCTCCACTCTGCAAACCCTACCCCCTTCTACCACTGATGATGTTATCAAGTTTGGTAATGAAATGTCTGCAAGAAAACCACCAAACTCAGAGAACACCAAGGCCACATAAGCTCTACTTAGAGCCAGGTGATAAGGGAGGGACTTAGATGGAAGCTTTTGTCACCATCCACGCAGTTGCCCGCCTGTGTGTCCCATAAGGATGCTCCGAGGAATGTTCTCTGGAATTCTTCTCTGCAGCTTCTGGCTCACTTTGGCCCATCATCAAGCTTGATCCCACACCCAATATTTCTCCAGTTTTTGCAGGGTTATCTTGCTGACATAAACACAATCCCAAGCTCCTTTACACAGTTTATTTCCAATATTCTGGTGTTTTTTTTTTTGATGAAAGAATGAAACACAACATAACGTGTTGGGAAAGAATGAAAGGAGACTGAGGTAGGCATTTCCAATTCATAGGTCAAAACAATCGTTAAGAACATGGAGGATGCATAAAAACATCCAAAACAACAAATCCTCCATACTATTTTTATTTAGTCTTTTCTCTTTAGCAGTGAATATCTTGGGAAGCAACCTGACTTTTCAAGCACCATAGAACTGGGAGAGGAGAATGACAGCCCCCATTGATCCGCCAGTAATGGAAAATACACCGATAAACGTTTTCTATCTGCCTCCCTTGCCAATAAGGAACATTAACTGAATTGTTACACCTCATTTTTTTTGACAATCACTTCCTTCTCCCCTCAGTGCAAGGAGGCTGTTAAAACCAGGAAATGAAAAGGCATCCTTGTCTGTCCTTGTTGTTAAGGCTTATGCATGAAGGCATATGTCAAAAGGACCATATTACTCTAGGTTGTTGTAAGGCAGTTGCTGAGGGCGGTTTTTTCTTTGATTAGTACATTCAATCCATTTTCGGTGGTCTGATAACACTCTAACCCCGCAGCTTGACTCAGGCCATTTTACAAGAAGTGATTTACAGTGTCTTGTAGCATGAGACCCTGCCATTATTGAACAGACCTCAAGTCGGTCCTCATTAGTAATGATGGTTGGAAACTAGAAAGGTTGGAAGGGACCTACTCCAACTTCCTGCTCAGGCAGGAAACTCTATACCATTTCAGACAAATTGTTGTCCAGTCTCTTCTTAAAAACCTCCAGTGTTGGAGCACCCACAACTTCTGGAGGCAAGTCATTCCACTGATTTAATTGTTCTGTCAGGAAATTCCTCCTTATTTCAAGGTTCCTTCTCTCCTTGATTAGTTTCCATCCATTGCTTCTTATCGTGTTCTTGTCCAGACAACTGATTCAATTTGGGATCCTCTGGTTTGCAAAGTCATATATTTGTTCCTACTGGTTTAATGTTCTCAGCATTTTCCTGGTGTCTCACTAGTAGAAATCCACTTCTTTCCTCGTCTCCCATATTCTAAGTCAGTGGTGGCAAACCTATGGCACGGGTGCCAGAGGTGGCATTCAGAGCCCTCTCTGTGGGCACACGTGCCGTGCCCCGGAGATGGCGAGGGACTGGCCCCGCCCACCCAGTCTGCCATGACCACGGCGGCCACGCCCATCCGGCACCCGGTGACAAACAAGTGGGTTTTGGGTTGCAGTTTGAGCACTGGGTCTCTAAAAGGTTCGCCATCACTGTTCTAAGTGATGATCAAGCAACTGCTATTATTTGGGGAAGGAATCTTCACACCCTTAAAGTTTAAAAACTCCGAGATTTTCAACATACAGAATTCTGCACCCTAGGAGACAAGGAACATAAAGGAGGCAGACCAAGAGCAACAGGCTTCTTACAAAACCAAAAACAGCTCACCAAGGGGGAGAAAAGCCCAGTTAGATTAGAGCTGCATTCAAAGTCATTGAATTGCACCTGATTTTACCACCCTTTCCCCCTGGATTAAGTGAATCACCACTGTCATTAAGTGAATCACCAGGTTGTTAAATAAATCTAGCCTTTCCCCTTGACTTTGCTTATTGGAAGCTGGATGGGGAGTTGTAAATGGTGATCGTGTGAACCTGGGATGCTGTAACCATTATAAATACGTACTGCTTGCCAAGTGCCTGAATTTTGATCAAGTGACTGCAGGAACACTGCAACGGTCATAAAGGTTGCAAATTACTTTTTTCAGCACCATTGTAATTTCTAATTGTTGTTAAATGAAGGTTTGTAAGTCAAGTACTACTTGTATGCTGCTCAGAGTCACTTGCAATGTGAGATGGGCAGCTATACAAATATAATGAATGAATAAATAAAATAACCTCATCAAAGATAACTTTTCTTTCTTCTCTGATATATTTTACTTCTACCAGGTCTAAACGTACAGGGAAACCGTTGCAAGAATTTCTTTTCAAGATTTTTGAAAAATGCTAGGTAGCCAAGAGGTACCTCATTTTGAAAGCCCACCTGAGGTCTGAAATGCAGGTGAAGGAGCCGAAGTCCCTTGAAAGTAATTTATGGTTCAGCCTTTTGCTTAAATTATTATATTGCAGGAAGAAAATACTTTCAGCTCCATAATCCTTTAGACTAGATTAAGACTTAAACGGGATAAATTTGGGGACACACAATGAACATCAAAAATAAAAAGTGACAGGAGCATTCTTTCGATAAATTTAGTCATTTAGAGAGTTTATACCCGAAACAACTTTATCAATCCGTTTATAAGCCAAGTATATTTTCATCCTATGCCTTTTTCTCCTACTTTCCCCAACAATATACATCTTAGAAAATTAGACTTGATGAGTCAATTTGAAGAGATTTTCCTCATTCTGTTTTAATCAGAGTTCTTACCTGCAGATGAAAGAATAGTTAAATCCAGGTTTTCATTATCTAAAGAAACTGTGTTTAGTTCTAATCCTATATAAATAGCATGGATCACATGGATCAATTTACTCCAACTTGAAATTTTGATGGGAGCAACTGGATACAAAACTGCATTGCCCCTTGATCCCCATCAAGAAGGAGGGAACCCCAAACCCCAGGATCATATATGGCTTCCAATAGCATTTTAGGTCACACACAAATCAGCAGATTTTAAATTAAGGAATGTCCTGAATTGCTTGTGTTAGCCAAAACATTGGCTTAATATTAAGAGGCCCCAAACTTAAAACTTTGAATCCATCCAGAAAATAGTGATAGCAATAGCACTTAAGACTTATATACCACTTCATAGTGCTTTACAGCCCTCTCTAAGCAGTTTACAGAGTCAGCCTTTTGCCCCCAACAATCTGGATCCTCATTTTACTGACCTCAGAAGGATGGAAGGCTGAGTCAGCCTTGAGCTGTGGTTAGGATCGAACTCCTGGCAATGGGCAGAGTCAGCCTGCGATGCTGCATTCTAACCAATGAGCCACCACGGCTCCTTGCCTATGGGTGTTATCTGGGTCCACTTTGCAACATCACTCTGACTATGTGCCCTCCCCAAATATTTTAAGTGTAGTTCTTGTGATCTAAGAGGACCTCACTTGAGCACATGGCTGAGGAATTCTGGAGTTAAACTCCACACATCTTAAAAGTTGTCAAGATTGAGAAACACTATGATAGATGACATCCAAACTCATCTTAAAAACCCAAATCTGTTTACTTTTCCAAGAGTTTTCCCCTTTATACAAGTATTTTTAATCTATCTTATCAATCACAGAAACTGGGCCACTAAAACAAACCAACCAAAAAAAATAACTTATCTGCAAGAAAATGTTTATTTTTATATTTTTTTTTGTAAACCCCACAGAAAAAATAAAGAATGCAGCCAAGACCAAGTATTTCAACAGAAAGAGTGCCCAAAAGGGCAGCCAAGAAAAATAAAACAATAAAAAATAAAAATAAAAAAATGGGGGAACCTCAACACAAAAAATGACAAGAGTTCATGTTTTGCACAAAGATGAAAACCAATGACATTTCTGAGTAACACTTTCATGGTGACAATTACACAAGATGATTCCAAAAAGCAAAATGACAGCAACATGCACACCTGGCTAAAGCTAGGATTTTTTTTTTTAAATCCGAAAAAGAATCTGATTTAAAATGATGGACCATTAATACTCATATTTTATTGACTTGCTTGTCCTATTTAATTTGTTTTTAAACAAGGCATACCTGCCAATTATGAAACTTTAAAATGTGTTGTTTTAAAGAAGAACGTTGTCCTTCCAGAGTCCACTGCATGTTTGCAAAATCATAATGAATTCATTTCTCTTTTTTTTAATAATTTTGCTAGTTACTAATACAATTTTGAATCCCTGTCCCACTGCCCCTCCCACCCATACTCAAACCTTAAACACTTCAAAAGTCGCCAGTGCAACACACTTTCCTACCAATGCACAATATACATTTAAACTGAAATCTTTGTGCAATTTTGAGTTTCTTTAAAAAAAAAAGATCTTTAAAAAAGAAAAAACCTCCTTGGCACAACGGCTGAGATTTTAGCCCAGCCTCATTGAAATGAAACTATCAAACTCAGGATGATAGAAAGCGTAATTGAAATTTGACTTTAAAAAAACCCCAAAGCAAACCAAAACACCCAAACTGCCCTTTTTTTTTTATCAGCCAGTCGGACAGTCTCTGGAATACCCTATGTTGCACTGCTCTGCTTTTACTACAATACTCCCTCTGTTACTATTCAGCTACAGCATATCCTCATCATCGGAAACACTGTTGGATTTGGTACCCAAAAAACAAACAAAAAGAGATGCAACCGCAGATGACATCCAAATTATGTTCATGACCTGCAGTAGACTCTGTAAAACGAGCTTTACTTTTTTTAGGCTACACGGGAGCAAAACGGGAGTGGGGGGAAGAGAGATAATTGCTAAACTATCAAATTTCCTCTTGACATGTCTTAGTTTCTCAAGGTCCTGCTAGCATTAGCATCTTTCAAGCCATTAACCACCCTGATGGGAATCTTCACACAACTACCAAGAACATGTCATTATCATATGTTTATTGCCTTCTTTCAAGAAAATGATGTCCTTTTATTACACATTTGGCCCTTAGTGGGATAAGCAAATTGATCTCTTGGACATTCTTCCTTCCATTCAACCCCATCTCACCATCCTCTATCAAAGCTTTATTTCACTACAAATCCTTTCGCCATAAGAAACAAAAAACGGACTAAAGAATTTCCATCATTATTCCTTGCCATTTTTAATTTGCCGTTTTGGCTTCATTATATTTAAAAGAAATAAAGGGGGAGAAAGAAGGGTTTAAAATCAAGCAGAGCTATTTTTTTTTTTGTAGTTTCAAGAGGAAACTTTGCAGCAATTCATTTATGCGTGGGTGTCTTGTGTGTGAATTCATTTTTAACTAACAAAGAGAAGCAGAATTTGCTATATGAAAATCGAGAGTTGTGGGTTCTTTTCCCCTTAATGCGTTGGCCAAGAAAAAAAAAAAACAACTGTAAAGTTTTGTGAGTTTTTCTAAAAATTTACAAGAAAAAACTGATGGGCAGTTTGAGTCAAACCTTGGTGTTGGGCCCCCCCACTTCCCTTTATTTTTATTTTTAAACAAGAAATCAGTACAGTCTCACACTATACAAATTTCATCTTGACTGCGAGAGATTTTTCTGTGTGATGCCTTCGGTGCGACAGGTGGAACGTTGGCGCTTACTTCTTCAGGGGTTGGTAAACTGAGGCATTGGGATCAAGTCCAGAAGGGCTGGTCTCCACAAATTTGGAAGAATAGTGTGGAGAAACTGGGCTTAGCGTGCTGGTGGCTGCAGTGTATGTTATGCTGGGCATGACGGCCATCACTTCCGCTATCTTCTGTTTTAGGTCCTTGATTTCCTGATCTTTCTGAATGATCTGCCCTGCAAAAAGGAAAGAAAGAAAAGAAACACTTTAAGACAGGGGTCCCCAACCCCCGGGCCGTGGACCAGCACCAGGCTGCAGCATGCCAGAAACCCGTCCGGGCAAACAAGCGAAGCCCCATCCACGGGGCAGGCACCATGCAAACCCACGCCCCCTCCGGTCCACTGGAAAATCTCTCTCCTTGGAATCGGTCCATGGTGCCCAAAAGGTTGGGGACCAATTGCTTTAAGACACAGGAAGTGTGGGAGAAGAGCAAGTAGAGCTGGAGGCGGAGTTCAACGCGTCATCAGCTTCGAGTCCTTACGTTGCCACAAATGGCCCAGGTCTAGCTCTCCTTGAATTCCGTTGAGCTTTATCTAAGGCCAACTTAGTGCTGACCGTAAGTCGACTAGATTCTTGTGTATAGGCTTGAAATAATAAATCTTCTGTGCTGCAACTTAATGTGTGGTCCCGATGCTTTGTGCCTGACAGGAAGGGCTTTTCATCCGCAGTGTCTACAGCAGTGTTTCTCAACCTTGACAATTTTAAGGCAAGTGGACTTCAACTCCCAGAATTCCACAGCCAGCCAGAATTCCACATGCCTTAAAATTGTCAAGGTTGAGAAACACTGGTCTACAGAGTACAGCCAAAAAAGTCAAGAGAGGAGCAACAGTGTAACTGACACTATATCGGCACACACAACACATCAACAACAGATGGAGATTCAGCTGCATTGTCATCTCTTGAATTTTTTTTTTAACCATACCTTGTAGAAACTCTAGACCAGTGGTGACGAACCTATGGCACACGTGCCAGAGGCGGCACCCAGAGCCCTCTCTGTGGGCACACGCACTGCTACTGCCAGCAGGTCCATTAGGCCGCCGCCGCCACCTGGAGCGGCAGCTCCACCCAGCACAAAGGAGGCAAAGCGGCCAGCTAGTAAGCTTGAGGTGGTAGAGCACCCCCACGCCCAGCAAGCCAAAGGCCACCCCGAGCAGGGAAAGCCAGATCCCCATCGGCACCATGGTCCCCCCAGTCCCAGCTAGGATTGCGTACCTCCTCCCATCTATGCTGGGCTTCCTACTTATCACCCCACGCACCAGAGACCCCCTGGATCTCCCCCAACCGTGCCCAGCCCTCACAGGCATCCCCCCCCATGAGCAACATCGAGGTGGCCGTGCCCACCCCAGCCACGCCCACCGTCTGTCGTGACAACCGCAGGTATGCCCACCCAGTGGGCCACGCCCACCCAATGGGCCAAGCCTCCATGTCCCCCCCTGAGGGCACCACAATGCTGATGCGGTCCTGGCACTTTGCAATAAATAAGTGGGTTTTGGGTTGTGGTTTGGGCACTCCGTCTCTAAAAGGTTCGCCATCACTGGTCTATGGTTAAAAAAAAGTATTATGGTAAAAGGCATGTTAAGGGAGGGTGGAGTTACAGCATCTGAAGGAAAAATAAATATGACAATTCAGGGATCTGAACTGCTATCACTCAAGAAAGACAATTCTTTTGCTAGCTTTGTGCACCCTCTGCTGGATCCAGTGGCAGTTCACAGCACCTGACAAAACTCCAAATGGAAACTGAGAAGGGGAGACTGATTTTGCAAAGGTTTTCGTGTGTGTGTGTGTGTGTGAGAGAGAGAGAGAGAGGGGGGGGGGGAACAGAAAGATTTGCTTCTGCTATCCTGTGAGACCAGTGTACCTTTTATTTCAATGCTAGAAACCTGCACTAAAAATCATTTTCTTAAGGTTTGAAAACACAACAGCCACAGAGTTAGGGATACAATCAGTGGTGGGATTCAAATAGGTGAACAACCGGTTCTCTGTGTGGATGCCACTTCCGGAAGTCCGTTCTGGGCCTGGGCAACAAAAAATTAGCTACCGGTTCTGCCAAAGTGGTGCAAACCGGCTGAATCGCACTACTGGATACAACTCATCTATTTAAGAACAATTTAACATCGTATTTTTCTCTTTTCTCAGCATCCCGTTGTGCTCAGAACATGAGGAATTCCAGCTGTGCCTCTGCTCTTAATTTCTTAACACTGCATTATTTTTTTTTGCAATGTCCACACTCTGAATTGCATTTGAGGATCTAATAAAATTTAATGGCCTGTTTTCTAGCACTGCTTACTGTTATCCTTGGAAAGAAAGAAAAAATCAAGCTTGACAACTTCCTTTTTCTGACCCATGCTTGCACTCTGTCCCCCATCTCACCCCATTATTTTTTTTACTGAACTTACTCAAATAGGTAGGAATAATAGAATAACTCAATAGAATAACAGAGTTGGAAAGGACCTTGGAGGTCTTCTAGTCCAACCCCCTGCTCAGACCCTATATCATTTCAGACAAATGGTTGTCCAATCTCTTCTTAAAAAGGTCCACAACTTCTGGAGACATGTTATTCCACTGGTTAATTGTTCTAACTGTCAGGAAATTTCTCCTTAGTTCTAGGTTGCTTCTCTCCTTGATCAGTTTCCATCCGTTGCTTCTTGTCTTGCCTTCAGGCGCTTTGGAGAATAGCTTGACTCCCTCTTCTTTGGGGCAGCCCCTGAGATATTGGAACACTGCTATTATGTCCCCCCTCATCCTTCTCTTTGTTAAACTAGACATACCCAATTCCAGCAGCCTTTCCTTATATGTTTTAGACTCCAGTCCCCTAATCATCTTTGTTGCTCTTCTCTGGACTCTTTCTAGAGTCTCAACATCTTTTTTACATCGTGGTGACCAAAATTGTTCCACTGTGTTAATTGTTTTCACTGTCAGGAAGTTTCTCCTTAGTTCCAAGTTGCTTCTCTCCTTGATTAGTTTCCATCCATTGCTTCCTGTCCTGCCTTCAGGTGCTTTGGAGAATAAGTTGACCCCTTTCTCTTGAGAATCCCTGCCCTTCTCTTCCTGCTTTTAGGGCCTGTACTTTGATTTAAAGAAAACAATAACAGAAAGCCTCAACTTCCCCACTTAACTGCGTCAACAAAAGAGAGAGAAAACTGTGCTATACAATTATTATTTTGCAATTGAGTTTTGGCTGTGTAGCGTTGGAGAATACGAAGGGCTGCAGAAATGGATTAGGAGGGAGCTCCCTTTGGTTATATTTTTGTCGTTTTTTTATAGCAAAGGATGCTTAATTTGATTAGGATTATCTGGCCATCTCATTTCCCTCCAAAAAACAAAACAAAAACCCTGACATTGCTGGAAAAAGAAAGAAAGACGTTTTGACTTTAGTATTTTCTGTTTAGATAAGTCTGTCGTTACAGAAATGGCTAATATACTAGGTATGTAAAAGTAAAACGTTGAGGCTATATTACTATTTTTATTCTACTGCACTAAAAAAAAGTTGGAAGTTAATGCTTTTTTCTTCTCCCCCCCACTCCACATTTCTTCTTTCCTGTTTATTCCCTTTCCCATTTCCCTGCTGTCTTTATTTTCATTTGTTTTTCATAGTGTGAACATTTAATAATTCTTTTTTTTTTAAAGGAAGTAAAAGAACCCATTTCTGAACCAACTGTCCATACTCTACCCCAGGGGTGGCGAACCTATGGCACGTGTGCCAGAGGCGGCACTCAGAGCCCTCTCTGTGGGCACGCGTGCCGTCGCCCCAGCCCCGCCTACCCCCACGGTCCCCTCCTCACCAGCAGCCCCACCAAGAAGAGTCGCCCCCCGTCGTGGCCCGTGCGGAGCAGCGCAGCCAAGGACATGGCAGCCGGGCAGCAGGTACAAGACTCTGACCCCGCGCCCCGCAGCATCATCTGCTGCGTGGCCGCCATGGTGCTGCAGGGCCGCCTGGGCAATCTGCTGCAGCGGGCCGTGGAGGTGGTAGGTGGCCCTGTGGAGGGGTGGGGGTGGGGAAGAGTGCGGAGGGGCAGGAGGTGGGGTGGAGTAGGCAGGGCAGGGGGCAGAGCAGAGGGGGTGGGGCAGGGGCGGAGCGGTTTTTGGGCACTCAGTGTCTAAAAGGTTCGCCATCCCTGCTCTACCCAGCTTTAACTGCTCTTATGATTTTGGTGCACTTTTATAATGGAAGTTAATTAGCCAGTGAATTATTGTCAGTTTCACCTAAACTCTACATCAGCGCTGGACAGCTATTGAGGCTTGTGAACAGAAAAATGCCACATGACGAAAGAGTTCCCTTTGAGCCAAACACTCAGAAAAACATTAAACAGCAGTCTCAGGTCAGAAAAGATTGCTGTGAGAGTTCTTTATATCCTACGCAATTTCAAAGTTATTTTCAGCAATCAAGAGCCGGAGGGCCATAAGCGCAAGGATCTTTCCTTGCCATTTTTTCCCCAGTGAAAGCTTTCAAGAAATGGGTTTGAAATCACAAGGAAACGCCGTCACGTATCGCACTGTGACAGTCAAAGCTGCGATGGAAGCTCCCACAAGGTTTACAGGTAGTCCTCGTTCAGCGGCTGACTTGTTTAGCAACCGTACACAGTTGTGATGGTGATGAAAATGCTTGTGATTATGACCTTCGCACATCTGGAAAGCAAAGGAAAGCTATAGGAAGACCGTTAAGCACAGTCATGGTTTCACTTTGCGATTGCTTTGCTTAACGGCTGAGTTGCCGGTCCCAATTGCGGTCACCAAATGAGGACTACTTGAACTCTGGGTTCTTACAACGCACCAAAGGCCCCCGAGGTTTACTACCACTCAGCCCAGGGACTCACTTACCTTGAGCTATCTCCAGCTGTCTTTTGGCATCTCCTAACGCAGAGAAGAGGTCCAATTTGATCCTTGTCTCTGCGCTCAGGCTGTTCTCTAAATGCTGCGTCTTATCCTGCATGGCTGAAAGGGCCGACATTAATACCTCTGTATCCTTTTCATTCTCTTTGTATTTCCGCCATTCCTTTCAAAGGAATTAAAGCAGGATTGTTACAAGCACAGTCACTATTATGAGATTCAAGGGAGAGAAAAAAATATGGATGGGGAAGGGGGGGGGAAAGAAACTGGAGCAAACATGTGGCTCTGGTTACTTGGGAATACCCTCTGACTTGTATGTTATTTATTATAATTGGATAAATCCTGAAAAGTTTAATCAGGGTTACAGACTAGATTAGAAAGGTAAACAAAGTCTTGTAAACAAAGTCTACCATTGGCAAAAAAAACAACAACTTCTGTGTAGTCACCAAGAGTTTAGCTGTGCAAACACACTCACATTTAAGCCATGTTTGAATACCAAAGTAATTCTTATGGATTGGAAATGGAAATGTTTAGCTGTCACTAGACAACCTATGATCTATCTGTTGGGTCATTCTTTCAGATATATTTTGTTACTCAAACCCACTACTGCTTTCCTGCCATCAGCTGCAGTCATGGAATCCCCACTGATGCTCTCCTGCTGGCTTCCCCAATGATTTGTGGGAAGGTGTCAGGAAACACTGTAAATGAGGATCATGTGACTGCTGCAGCATGGCAGCAATGCTGAACAGCAACAGCTTGGCAATGTCAAAAGGGCAAGGACTTTCAAAAATTTCATTCCCATGGGAGTAATGGATCCCAGTATTTTGTAAGTTAGTCCATTTGAGGTACCACGGTTGAAAAGGTTTTGCCCAATGATGTACCATTTTGCCCAGTTAAAGGTTATAGACACAAGAGTCTTGGTAGTATATAGATATTATTTCTTTGCCAAGAGCTTTGAAAAGATTGTGATATATCCCTCTAGTTACCACTGAATTTTGAATGCAACATTCTAAATGTTGAATGCAACATTTTGAATGTTGAATGCAATGTTGAAACACCAGAGGTTGGCTTTGGGGCAGGGAAATATATTATCGGTTGAGGCATAAAGGATAATAATTATAGTTCACAAAGCACATATTGACCTGTGTTTCTCAGGCTCCAAGTTAAAGTACAAGCATAAATGTCCATTCTTGTCACCTAAATACCTGGACACCTAGAATGTCTCTGAGAAGACTACATGGTAGAGATAATCAGAATCCTTGATGCGTATTTTCCCCAAAATATTATTCAGATGAATTCTACAGTTAGCATATAAGCATGGTTGGTAATCCTATTCTCCAGAAATGTCTTTAATCTCATTTCAACATACGAGAGCAATTCGGAAATAAACTTCTGCTTGGTTATCAATGACAGACACTCGCAGATACAGAGCTTTTATTATGCACATTAGAAAACTACAACATTACATTACTTTTTGACATCATCGCCATTCAAATTGAGGCACTTCTCATGTCATACAAGGTTTGAAATTCTTTAGTCGCTCGGCGCCAAATATGGGCTATGGGGGGGGGTGATCAAAAACATCCCAACGGAACTGCTTCAAAAGTTCTTGGGGGCGTCTAGTGGTGCGCGAGTGAGCATTATCATGAACCAACAGGACACCAGAAGTGGTGCCATAGAAAATCCCATCAAATGTGAAGATGCCAAAGGAATACTGCTTAGTGAAGTTCATGGAACATGGTTCAACCATCAATTCAGAAGTCTATTGTGAAACGTTACGAAAACTCAGACGAGTCATCCATAACAAGTGTTGGGGCAGACTGATTTCCGGTGTGGTGTTGGTTCACGATAATGCTCACCTGCACACCGCTAGATGCACCCAAGAACTTTTGAAGCAGTTCTGTTGGGATGTTTTTGATCACCCCCCTATAGCCCAGATTTGGCGCTGAGTGACTATTAAGGAATTTCAAAACTTGTAAGACGTTATGACAAGCGCCTCAATTGGAATGGCGATTATGTCGAAAAGTAATGTAATGTTGTACTTTTCTAACGTACATAATAAAAGTTCTGTATCTGTGAGTATCTGTCATTGATAAACAAATGGAGGTTTATTTCCGAATTGCCCTCGTAATTCATGACAGTGGCTATTACTGACTTCCTTCCTATATTGACCCTGGATAATCAACCATCTGTTTGCTTAGCTAATTTGACTAGTTCAACTATGGGACATACAGAGAACTTTCCAAAAATTGAAGATATTTCATTGGAAATTCATATGATGTGTAAGAACTTGCCCAGTTCTTACAACAAAGCTTTTAGTGCAAGATGCCATAAGGGATTTTGTTTCTCAGCCAGCTTGTCACAGATACAGATGCTGAGTGGCCCAAGGTCCCAGCCGGCTTCTGTTCCTAAAGGGGGACTGAAATCTGGCTCTCCCTACCCCTTAATTTTTACACCTTGCTTGCTTCGTCTTCACAGTCCTCAGGAAATAAGGTAAACTGTTAACCTTCCCTCCCTATTCTCCCCTGTAAATGCTGCCTCATCAAAAATGTGAAAGTGCTATAAGGCTTGTAAACCACGGATTCCAAACTCTGAAAATATTTCTAAAAGTTTATTTTTTCTTAAGCACAGTTTACACATTCTTCCACAATTGCGGTGTCAGTTCTATTATGGTGTTCATCCCTTTTGAACCCGCTAAGCCATTGGTGGCGAACCTATGGCACGAGTGCCAGAGGCGGCACTGGGAGCCCTCTCTGTCGGCACACGTGCCGTTGCCCCAGCCTTGCCTCCTCCCGAGACCCCCTCCTCTCCAGCAGCCCCCCTGAAGGAGAGTCGCCCCTGAGCGTGGCCCACACGGAGCAGCGCAGCCAAGGACATGGCAGCCGGGCAGCGTAGACAAGACTCTGCCCTCACACTCCATCATGCAGTTGATGCTGCAGGGCGCGGGCAGAGGGCATGACCGCCATAGGGCTGCTGGGCTGCCTGGGTGATCTGCGGCGGGCCCTGGAGGCGGTGAGTGGTCCTGTGGGTAGGCAGGGCAGGGGATGGGGGGCAGAGTGGGGGCGGAGCAGGGGGCGGGGCCAGTTTTGGGGCACTCGGTCTCTAAAAGGTTCACCATCACTGCGCTAAGTTATCTACTTAGGCAGGATTTACATATTATGATATACCGGGATGTAGCACATTTTGTGAACATAACTTTAGTTTTGGAACGTATTATCGAGAAAACCTTTTGGACTGGATTAATTTTGAAATTAATCAGGGAGAACTTTAAGGAAACCCATTAGATCTCATTTGCAGATTGTTATTACCCAAACAGTGGTACGTGGGTTAAGAAATGCTTCTCAGAAAGCAAATATTCTTGCTGGAAAAGGCATGGAAAAGAAAAAAGTTCAGGTTTTTCAGGTTCAGACACTCTTCCCCAAACTGGCACCTTGCAAGTGTGTTAGGACTACAGCTTCCATCATTCCCAGCATGACCTGTCTATGGGGGATGGAATTGTAGCCTACCTCAAGCTGATTCAGAGTAAGAAAAGAGTAACCCTGGTGTATCTTTCAAACCTTGCAAATGTTTTGCTAAATTTAAAAGAATATTGGCTGAGAGACAGAATCACAGAACATTTTGTTACTTTCTCCTTACCTGAACTTTCATTTCTAGATCTCGTATCTGGTCTTCTTTCACCTTTATATCAATTGTTAGCTTTTTGCACTCTGTCTCCAGGTCTCTGATGCGATTTCGTAATGTCTCAGTGCATTCTCCTCTATCAAACAAAATAATGAGAAAAAGAGAAGAGGGCAAGCTTTCAATCTGGATTTTGGCTAATTTCAGCAGTGTATTAAAACAGCAAGATGTGTGGAAAAAAGGGTGCAATTGTATGAACTCTTTTCATAAAACAGCTGAATAGCGGTGCAAAATAAAACATGATTTGTGCACCATATAACCCTCTGTGAAGTTTGCAGCTGTAGGCTTCCAAAATGAGGTTTTGTTTCCCCCCAAAAAACCCCAGAAACTGCTCTTTGAAGAACAGGAGAAGGAGAACTTTTGCATGTATTAACCTGATGCTTGTAATCTTCCCTTCTCAGTTTAAGATCTGGGATAGAAAATGCTGCAATGGAAGATTCTAAATGTGCACGTGCATCTTTAGTCACGTTTAACACTCCACCAGTGACTGACAAACCTCAGCATACTCTCCCTAGATTCATCCATCTCGTCACTGATAAGAGGGAAAGTTTATAGGTTCTCATCTATCGTAATAAAACATGTTCTGGACTGTTAAACTTCAGACTCTGTAGGGCAGACATGTCAAACACAAGGCCCGGGGGCCGGATGAGGCCCGCAACGTGGTTTCATGTGGCCCGCGAAGCCATCCTGGAAACAGTGAGGGAACGGCCCCCGCTGCCTTGGCCTTGGACCAGGCCGGCCGGGAGCCAATGTACAATTTTGTGGTGGCCATCTATGCTGAAACACATTCAGTCTTAGCTCCACAAGGCCGTCTGGAAACAGCGAGGAACCAGCCCCTGCCACGTCAGCCCCGCCCACCTGGGTTCATGCTGGGGAGGTGTCACCCTTTGTGAGGAATGAAGAAATGCACCATCATCTGGAAGTGGCCAGCAAAGGGCCCTCGCCTACTTCACATATCTGGCTTGATGGGTTCCGGGGGAGGGGTTTCAGCAGGCTCTTCCAGTGAACCATGCCTTGGTGCTTGCCCTGGTCCCACCCCCTTCTGCCAGAGACCCTCAGCTCTGTCCCACTCCTGCCCAGGCCCCCACAGGCACCGTTGACGCCAACGATGTAGAGCTGGCCATGCCCACCCAGTAGGCCACACCCACTCCATCCACGGCCACCCAGTAGGCTGCGCCCACCCTGGCCACACCTACCCGGCCCCCCGAGGACAACCGCAGTGCTGATGCGGCCCTCAATGAAATTGAGTTTGACACCCCTGCTGTAGGGGAAGGACTTTGCATGTTTGGGTGAGAATAACATGCTCTGAGCACGCGAAGGACTAACTTGTCAAAAAGGTCACATCAGCTGAGCTTTACAGGTGGTCCTCAACTTATGACCAGCCACTTATCAACTGTCTGAAGTTCTGATGAACCTCTCCCAAGATGTATGACCCAGTTTCAAAGTTCTGACATCACCCCTCCCTATCGTCATGTGACTACAGTTTGGGCACTTGTCACTGGCAAGTCCCCCAGTCATGTGACTGATTTATGGTATTTGCTTCTGGTTTCTGGCAAAAACCAGCCCGTGGAGAATAATGGGTTCGCTTAAGAATGGGTGCTATATGACTTCCATAATAGTCTTTTTAAGACAGATCCGGTCACATGGTGACATGTTTTACAACTGTCACGACGTACGAACATACTTGCCAGGCACAATTATGATCATAGGTCGAGATCACCTGTACTATTTTATTCCTACAAAGTAGTTTTATTGTCTTGCGGTAGAGACCTTCCCAAATATGAACCCAACATACAGCCTGAAATGCTGTAAGCCAGAATGTTATTTTCTTGGAGTATCATTTTTATATTACGCCATAAGCATTTATACACATCGTATATCAAATACAAATGAATTGCATGAAACAGCACAAAACCTCGCCCCTATATCATGTTAATTGGCTACTTCCTTTGAAAAAGGTTATCGAATTATTATAAAAAGTGAATAAAATCAAATATGATCAAGGCAACTTGCAATTCAGAAACACAGTCATCAATTTTTCAACTATTTAGGTGTTTTTCCTATATATTCATAAGCATATATAACTGGCTAATTTGACCATGACAGGCATGCCTTGAATACTCAAAATGTTAAAGATGGGAATGTTTCTCACCATTACAGTTCCAGCAATTTTTGACAAATTAACAACTCTTTTTTCACCATTTTTTCCTTCCAAATATTTGGGTCTAGAATAGGGATTCCCAATCTTGGCAACTTTAAGAAGCATGGACTTCAATTCCCAGAATTCCCCAGCCAGCTGGGTGGAGAATTCTGGGAGTTGAAGTTCACGGGTCTTAAAGTTGCCAAGTTTGAACAAACACAGGTCTAGAAAAAAAGCAACCAGGTACCTGGTAGCAGCGGCAAACGCAACAGCCCGAGCAGTTGTTGCTTCCTCCAACTTCTTCCTTTTTTTTTCTTCCATCAACTGCTTTTCTACAAAGGTCCGTGCTTCTTGCTCTGCTTTTAGCTTTTTCTCCAATTGGCCAATGGTCTGCTTATCTTTTTGTTTCATTTGTACAGCATTATGTAGTCTGAAAAAAAGGGAGAGAGTTGGTAATATTTGTCTGTAAAATGGGAAGAAAACCCACTCATCCACCCAACCAGCTTTGAATAAGGGGTGCTTTATAAGAGGTCTCCGTTCTCTATGTCCGTGGTGGCGAACCTATGGCACGCGTGCCACAGATGGCATGCAGAGCCCTCTCTGTGGGCACGCACGTCGTCGCCCAAGTCCTAGGCATTCAGCTGGGTTTTATAAAATCTTTTCGCTTTAGGCCTCCGCCGCTGTGTGCAAAAAAAAAAAAAAGGTTCAATCAATCAATCAATTTCAACTTCTCGCGGGAAAAAAAAGATCTCGCAAAGTTGGAATTGATTGATTGAACTTTTTAGTCCCACCCAGTCTGCCGTTACCACCGCGGCCACGCCCACCCAATTAGCCACGCCCACCCAATTGGCCACATCCACCCAATGGGCTACGCCCACACGGCACCCGACGATACATAAGTGGGTTTTGGGTTGCAGTTTGGGCACTCGGTCTCTAAAAGGTTCGCCATCACTGCCCTATGTCTATCTTGAATTACTGACCACTTACAATGTTCTCTTTTGGGCAAAGCAGTCAGAATCTCAAGATACTTTCAACTGACTGAGGTTGAAACGACTAGGGTTCTAATCCTGGCCTGCATTCCTTTTCCAGAGATTTTTTTTTTTAAAAAGAGAGATTTTACATGATGATATGAATGTGATGCTCCTGCTGTGCAAAGATTTCCTCAACTCTGAACACATTCAGAGCCAAAATTCACAGTGCATTTTTCAGGAGAGGATTTGAAAGAATTGCCTAACATAGGGGTGTCAAACTGCTGGCCCGTGGGCCGGTTGCATCATGCTGAGGCCGTGCCCACCCCCAGCCAAGGCATTGCAAAAAAAGTCATGGTATGTCGTGACAGGTCACGTGATGCGGCAAGTTTGACACCCGTGGCCTAACAGTTAAAAGCAAGTCAACAGTGACATCAATGATTTAAAAAGAGAGAAAGTTATCAGCTGGACATATTCAAGCAGAGACTGGACAGCCACTTATCAAGCTGTCAGGAAAGCTTTGGTTCAGACTTCTGCACTGAAGAGGGAACAGCACAAATGGCTTAAAAGTCCTTTCTCACTATAATACTCTTAGGATATTATTATCTACTAGCCACATGTTGCTGTGGCTCAGTCTGGTTAAATGGAAAAGAAGTGTGTTGCTTTTACGTCCAACAGATGGCGCTGTTTTTTAAAAAAAGCATGTTTTACCTCCTTGATTAGTTTCCATCCTTTGCTTCTTGTCCTGCCTTCTGGCGCTTTGGAGAATAGCTTGACTCCCTCTTCTTTGGGGCAGCCCCTGAGATGTTGGAACACTGCTATCATGTCCCCCCTCGTCCTTCTCTTCATTAAACTAGACACACCCAATTCCAGTTCACTGAGAATCAGTTCCTAATTAATATAGCACTCTTATCTCTGAAAGAACTCCCAGGTATTTAGCTCACAGTCCTTCAATACAGAAATTTCAGCCATTAAGCCTTTTAAAGCTGATGCATTAGCTTCCCACTTGAGGACCACGGGGCAGCTAGTGAAACACTAAGTGAGAGACAGCTTTAATCTTTCTGACCAAAATGGAATGAGCCTAAAACCACTTAAATTTGTCAAGATCCAGAGTCTTAAAAATACTTTTGTCCCTCCCCTAGAACAAAAGTGTAAGAGTAAACAAGCGGCAGCATAAAAAAAACCTTAAGAGATAGATGGATAAACTTACTTATTCTGAAGCAGCTCATTTTCCTGTCGGAGTTGCCCAATTTCCGATCGGATCCCCCGCTCTGTGCTAGTCAGAGAACCGATCTGACTGCGCAGTTCTTGTTCAATTTGCCTGCTGGCCTGCAGATCAGCCTTTAACTTCTTGATGTCTTGTTCCAACCTAGCATGGAGAAAACAGAGGTGCCTTTTAGAATATTTACTAATACGAGCTGAGATTTTATCACGTCTTGGCTGTTCAGACTTTTGTAACAGAACTTTCCTTACAAAGTAAAACACAAAAACACTGTGAAGGATAGGCCTGACTTTCTACCATTTTGTCTCTCCCTTTCTTTTTGAACCTTTGACTTAAAATTTTTACTGATATCCACTGGTATGCTAAGTTTCATATATAGCAGTGATGGCGAACCTTTTAGAGACCGAGTGCCCAAAGTGCAACCCAAAACCCACTTATTTATCGCCGGGTGCCAGGTGGGCGTGGCCCACTGGGTGGGTGTGGTTGTGGTCATGGCAGACTGGGTGGATGTGGCCAAGGTGGGCGTGATCACCTCAATGTTGCTCGTGGGGAGGGACGCCTGTGGGGCCCGGGCAGGGTTGGGGGAGATCCAGGGGGTCTCTGGCAGGTGGGGCGGTGGGCAGGAGGCTCGTCCTGTGGGGAGAGGCTAGGCAAGGTGAGGCAGGGCGGGGGTGCCATTGTCACAGGGCAAGGTGAGGCAGGGGCCGGGGCACCTGCTGCCTGACACCCATCGGCCCCTGCACACAGAGGCCAGCGAGCGCATGGGTGCTGGGATGCATCCAGCCACGTGGGACCTTGGCGAGTTAGTGGACGGCTGGTTGAAGAGGGATGGTTGCCATCTCCGGGGCATGGCGAGCGTGCCCACAGAGAGGGCTCCGAGTGCCGCCTCTGGCACATTTGCCATAGGTTCGCCACCACTGATATATAGGTTATACTGCAATGGTACAAAACCATGCTCCTATCACAAAGGAAGTATGTTAAGTAGCAGATTGTAATCTGAGTAACAAAATAGATCATAACTTCCAATAACTGGTAGCATGGATTTTCAACGTGTTGAAGCACGAGAGACATCATGGGTAAAGTGTGTTCTAAAAAGCTTAACACGGTTCTAAAAACACGGACCACTTTGCATCGGGGTCTGACCACAGATTGATCACTTTCTGGTATTCAAGTAGTGCTACATAGCAGAGAGCTTCTGAAGCTGAACTGGAAATGAGTCTGACTACAAGCTTCACATTAAGGGAGACACATGATTACTGATGATTATGTGTCATCAAGTTGGTGTCTTCCTAATGATCAAACAGATGGAACTTCTCTAGGATAGCCTGGCTTTTTAGATTTCTTGGTGGTACACCCACAGCCACTTGATCACAGCGCTGGTTGCCCTCTTCTCTTTCCTTCCACCTTTCCCAGCGCTAAGGACCAAGGGCTGGATTTTTGTATATGCCCAATATATAGTAATTTGAGTAGGTTTGAGAGTCAGGGAGATGACCTTGAGGAAATGGCAAGAATTTTTATATAGGCCAGTGGTGGCGAACCTATGGCACAGGTGCCAGAGGCGGCACTCAGAGCCCTCTCTGTGGGCACGCGCGCCGTCGCCCCAGTCCTAGGCCTTTAGCTGGGTTTTATAAAACCTTTTCGCTTTAGGCCTCTGCCACCGTGTGCAAAAAAAAAAGGTTCAATCAATCGGTCAATTTCAACTTCTCGCGGGGAAAAAAAAGATCTTGCAAAGTTGGAATTGATTGATTGAACTTTTTAGTCCCACCCAGTCTGCCGTTACCACCGCAGCCACGCCCATCCAATGGGCCACACCCACCCGGCACCCGATGATGCATAAGTGGGTTTTGGGTTGCAGTTTGGGCACTTGGTCTCTAAAAGGTTCGCCATCACTGATATAGGCAAAGAGGACTGAAATATTCCTTAATCTTGGAATAAAATATCATATCTGAAAGCAAGCAAGGCAGGCTCCTCCCTGATCCATGGGGATGTAAAACACTATCAAGCTTGCAATTTTTTTTATTTATAGCCTATATCAATACACGTCTAGATTCTTATGGAGTCTGTTATGTATGTCTTGCTTGTAGACTGAACGTGACAATCAAGCTTGTTAACCTGCTCGCATTCTGCATCACAGTTCAGGCATGCACCTGGATAATGCCTTATTAAATGAAGATTTATGAAGTTTAATTCATATTATTTGCACTGGACCCATATCCTGTGTTTGCTCTGTACCTCCTGACTAGGCATGAAATGCCATTCTTTTTCTATTTTCTCTTCTATTGTTCCCCAACAATTAACCGTATGATCTTCTGATTGAAAGTATGCTATGTCAGTCCCTTTCAATTTTCTGGTGCCTAAGATGTCAACGTGTGGTTGAGCTTTCCTTGTTCGTGTTTCTTATGATCCATGTTCCCACTGTAATTTTGTTTTCTCAGTTTCAACTTTCATTTTCCTGCAGGGCAAAATCAGCAACTTCTGAAAGGCTTTAATCAGCTGCATCCTAAACACCATTGTTACACCAAAAGATGCTCAGGTCTTCTTCAGTAGCATGGTAAATTCACAGTGAAGATTAATGCACATTACATTTCTCCCACAAAACTGGACTCCTAATCCAGAGAATGGTTAGAATTTGACTGGGTACACATGATCTTTAAAGTAGGTTCTCCAGTTTCAATAATGTCAAC
>NW_015387675.1:342445-344749 GCF_001527695.2 Protobothrops mucrosquamatus
TTAATCAGCTGCATCCTAAACACCATTGTTACACCAAAAGATGCTCAGGTCTTCTTCAGTAGCATGGTAAATTCACAGTGAAGATTAATGCACATTACATTTCTCCCACAAAACTGGACTCCTAATCCAGAGAATGGTTAGAATTTGACTGGGTACACATGATCTTTAAAGTAGGTTCTCCAGTTTCAATAATGTCAACGCCAACCACCTGTTACAATGGCACACACTCTTATTGTTCCAAAAGCATTAATACACATAAGTGCACTAATCACACAGACTCAAATTGTCTTCCCAATAGCATCATATCTAAAAAAGCGATCCCAGATATAAAACCTCATCCAAAACATTCAGCGTTCTTGGTAGTATGGAAGAGATAAAATGTAATCAAATCACTTTTAAAAGAAATATTAGGGCAATCAACCAGCTGCTAGCAACATGCATCCCATTATACACTGACTCAGGCGGATTTATCTAGTAAATAATGACATTTCTTTCAGAGCTAAAATACAATTTATATTTTTCTCCTTCCCTCCCATTCTCATGCTTGCTTACAGCAACCCTCTACGAGAAATAAATGAATTGCAGTTTAAGGGGGTTAATTTTAATCTCTCCTGACTAGACACCATCATGGTCACATTTCGAAATAACAAAGCTTGCTTCATATTAAAAAGCTGTGCATTTAAAACCATTAAGAGTCTTCCAAATGAACATAATAGTAGCATATCGATCAACTTTTTTTCTACCAAAAATTTCAAAGTAAGTAACAATAAAGATACAGAAGAATGAAACAAATCAATTTGATTAAATGCAGTTAAAACACAATTGAAATTGTATTAATAAAATTGTATTAAGAAAAAGAAAAACAAACCAAAAAATTAATAGCCAACAAAGTAACTTAAATTCCAAATGCCTGTTTCAAAAGAAGAACAGCAGGAAAGCCGGCCTAGCCAGACTTGTAGGGAATTCCAAGCTTCTTACATTCATACCAACCTTACCTCTTATAGCGCAAGATCAAGAGGGCTTCTTTTAACAGAACAACAGAGTTGGAAGAGACCTTGGAGATCTTCTAGTCCAGGGCTTTTCAACCAGTGGTACGGGTACCACCTGTGGTACATTGGCACCTGGCAGGTGGTACGCGACCATCTTAGAAAAGTGGTAGCGGGGGAGGGGAATGAGCTGAACCGGTGGCAGCACCACACAAGCCTGAGCGAGAGACGGCTGGAGCTGCAGGGCTGTCAGGGCTCAGCGGAAGCACCAGGATCAGCGCCAGGCTCCAGCTGGAGCTCGGCGCTGATCCTGGTGCTTCCGCTGAGCCCAGAAGAAGCACCAATCAGCTGGAATGTTGCAGCATCTCCAGGGTCTTGTGATTTACATTCAGATGCTTGGCAATTGATTCACATTTATGACGGTCACAGTGTCCCAGGGTCATGTGAAGTGACCAAAACCTGCTGCAACTACGCAGCAGACTGGGGGGGGGGGATAAAAACCAAACACCCTCACCCCACCCCCGCTGCCAATCCTCAACAGAAATGCTCACAACAATGAAAACCTCAGACAGGAGGAAGAGCGCCACCGGGCAGGCAGGCAGGTGTCTTGCTCGGCTGTGGCTTGGGGGGGCACTTTTTTCAGTGCCATTGTAACTTCGAACAGTCACTAAGCAAACTGTTGTAAGTCAAGGACTACCTGTACTTTATCACTTTTTTCCTTTTCTTGTTTTTGGTCATCAGGTTTTTGACACCTTGCTAGGCGACTGGTGGTACTCGGATATTGCCATATCCTAAAAGTGGTACAATGGGTGAAAAGGTTGAAAAGCCCTGGTGTACAAGAATCTTTAAACTAGTCTACCCTCCATGGAATACTAGATTTTTCCTGATATAGCAGGAACAATATTCTATATATATATATATTCTTGAAATATCTCATTATAGCCAAGAACTACTTTGTTGGATCAGGTTCACATCCACGTATCCTGTACTTTCCAAATTTGAATTTGATTGCTAAGCGACCGCTTGTTAAGCGAGGACTACTATATGTCCAAACAGGAGAATTTGGGTTTAATATTTATTTATTTATTTATTTATTTACATGGATTTATATGCCGCCCGTCTCCCTATAGGACTCAGGGCGGCTTACAGCATATTAAAACACATAAAACATCGTCCCCCCATAAAAACCTATTAAAAACCAAATATTTTTTTTCGCTGTATAATTAATTAAGATTTAAATTAAAATTGTCCCTATTTAAAAATTCTCCCTAGGCCAGACCCGCTTGTTGAAAAAGCCATGTCTTGAGGGCGCGGCGAA
>NW_015387675.1:345029-415535 GCF_001527695.2 Protobothrops mucrosquamatus
CCCCCCTGGTCACGGCCGACACATGATCTTCCAGTGTCAGCCGTGGATCCAGGAGGACACCCAAGTTGCGCGCCCTCTCTGAGGGGGCCAAAATTTCGCCCCCTATAGACAGCGATGGGGTCAGCTGACTATGCCGAGGCGCCGGCAACCACAGCCACTCGGTCTTGGAAGGGTTGAGTCTGAGTCTGTTCCTCCCCATAATCAAAGGGGACAATAAGGGCAACGAAGCATCTGTATTTCTCTGCCCTTATTGTGTCCGTGGATAGCCGTCCTGTGGCCCTGTTTTGGATGACACGTGCCCTCTTGAGGTGAGGGGCTCAGAAAATCCCCGACAGGAGAGTGTGGAAGATTTAGCTCAGCGTCTTGTCAGACAAAGTTTCTCAAATTCACTCACAGTTGGATACTAGCTTTATTGCAGGTCCAGAGGAGATGCCTGGGGAGAATTTTGCCCAGTTATCTGGGAACAGTTTGAACCCATTGGGACTGATAAAATGGACAGGGTACTTAAGATTTGAGCTCAGACACCTATTCTTTAGAGCTGTACTCTTCCTGGCTGGTTAAGGCAGTCTGGAAGGCAGGTTCCGGCAGAGGTAAATTATTCTTTGAGTGTGTGTGTGAGAGAGAGCTTGTTTCATTACCTCTTAAGGAGGCTTTTGTTTTTCTTCTCCTCAAGAAGCATTGCTGGAGCTCACTATCCTGGACAATTTTCGTCCAGTATCATTTCTTCTCTTTTGGGGGGAACGTAATTGACAAGGTGGTTGCACAACAGCTTCAGAGAGCTAGATGAAGCAGATTATCTAGATCAGGGGTAGGCAACCTTGGCTCTTTTATGACTTGTGGACTTCAACTCCCAGAATTCCTGAGCCAGCCATGCTGAGGGGAAAGGGAGAGGTTTCCAAGCTGAGCCAGGCTGGCTCAGGAATTCTGGGAGTTGAAGTCCACGAGTCATAAAAGAGCCAAGATTGCCTATCCCTGATCTAGATCCTTTTCAGTCAGAATTCAGACCTGGGTGTGGGATGGAAATGGTTTTGATCATACTTTTGGGTTATCTAGGGCAGGGGTCCCCAACCCCTGGTCCGTGGACTGGGCACTGGGCATGCCAGAAACCGGGCCGCACAAACAAGCAAAGCCCCATTCATGGGATGCAGGCAGCATGCGAAACCACGGGTTTGAACCTAGGAAAATACCGTCTTTAATGCTGGATGAGGTTGCACTTCCCCAAACAGACCCCGTGCACAATCTGGGAATGGAGTCTCCTTGACTCTTGATTCCTTCTAGGAGAGGCTTTGCTCAACTTCGCATGGTGCGCCAGTTGTGCCTGTTTATTTATCGAATTTTAAAACCACCCATCTCCCTCACAGGGGGCGTCTGGGCGGTGTACAAATGAAATATTAAAAAACATAAAAACAGTATATAAAATTTAAATGCTCCTGGACTGAGGAACTGTACTCACAGTCACTCGTGCCCTAATCATTTCCTGGTTGGTCTGCTGTAATAGAATCTACGTGGGGCTGCCCTTTGAACAGTATCTGAAACCTTCTTGCTAATTTGACCTGGTTCCTATATGGTATGGGATTGGGTTATTTGAGGGACTGCCTCTCTTTGATTACATCTACCCATCCCATCATATCCAAGTTTCAAGTTTCAAGTTTATTGCATTTATATCCCGCCCTTCTCCTAGTGGACTCAGGGCGGCTTACAGCCAATTAAAAACAGAACAATCGATACAAATTTACAAAATTTAAAATCAATCCACCACAGAGGGCATGCTATGGATCCTATTAGCTACTAGGGAACTGCATATGGCAGTTCTTAAGCAGGCCTTTTTTACTGTGCCTTCAATATATGGAACATCCTTCCCCTAAGGCACGGGTCGGCAACCTGCGGCTCCGGAGCTGCATGTGGCTCTTTGAGCCTTCTCCTGTGACTCCCAGCCTCCTCTGCCATTTGCAGAGAGAGAGACAGAGACAGAGAGGCACTTGCGCTTCCCTTCTCTCTCTCTCTCTCTCTCTCTCTCTCTCTCTCTGTGTGTAAAAAAGAGAGTGGCCTCACATTCTCCGATGAGCTGACAAGCTTATTGGGTGTGGGGGCTCCTGCCTTGGCTGCGTCTCTGCAGGAAGCAGGAAGCAGGAAGGGCAGGAGAGAGCCAGCCCAATAACCATGTGTGTCAGCTTGTTGGAGAACAGCTTGAAGCCAGCTTGCCAGGTGAGAGAGAGAGGGGGGAAGAGAGAGAGAGCAACAGAGAGAGTAAAGAGAGAAAGAAAGAGAGAAAAAGAGAGAGAGGGAGAGAGAGGGGCGGGAGAGGAAAGAGAGGGAGAGGGAGAGGAAAGAGAGAGAGGAAAGAGAGAAAGAGCGAGAGAGAGAAAGAGGGGGAGAGAAAAGAGAGAGAGAGAGAGAGAGAGAGAGAACTCATGCACAGCAGCTTCTATTTCTTTTTAATTAAACTCTTCAATCAAGCTCCCCACCCCTTGTGTGCACGTGGGCGGGCAAGTTTTGCGGCTCCCAGTGTTTTCTTTTCTCTGGGAAACGGGTCCAAGAGGCTCTTTGAGTGCTTAAGGTTGCAGACCCCTGCCCTAAGGTGAGGGCAGCTTTATCGGCTTCATCCCTTTTAATTTTTGGGATGATTTTAACTTCCTCCAAGACCTCCTTGCACCATGATGCCTGGGGACACCAGTGAACTGGTGAACCATTCAGATAACTCTGTTGTAGTTAACACCTGCTCTTTGCTTAATCTCATCTCATTCTGCGCCTTTTTATAATTTAAAAAGTTTTAAATATTAATAACTAATATTAATTTGGACATTTTGTTTTGAACTTGGTTGTGCGCCACCCAGAGACACTCGACTGTGAGATAGGCAACCATATAAATATGATAAAAATATAAATAAAATTATATCAACGGCAATCTAATTAAAACTGGGTTTTAATACACAGGAAGCCCTGTCGATTTCATCTCTGAGGATAGGACTCAGGTGTAGTCCCATCATCATTTACTATAGGGTTTGGAATATAATAGTCTTTGACTTATGACAATTGGGACCGGAATTTTGGTTGCTAAGCAATGCAATTGTTAAGCAAATCATTATTTAACTGGACCCAGTTTCACAATCATTGTAACCATGGTCATTAATCAAATCATGTGTTTGCTAAGTGAATCATGCCATTGTTAAACAAATCTGCCTTCCCTTATTGAATAGTCCCTTCCTGCTTGTTGGAAGCCAGCTGAAGAAGTCGCAAATTGCACTCACATGGCTGCAGGATGCTGCAACAGTGGTCAATGAGACCCCATTGCCAAGCACCCACATTTTGATCATGTAATTGTGGGGCTGGTATGGCAGTCGTAACTTCGAGGATGGGTTGTAAGTTACTTTTTTCAGTGCTGCCGTTAGTTTGAACCATTGTTAAATGAATGCTCCTAAGTTGAAGATTACCTACACAAGTGTCAGAACCCATTTATATTTCATTTCTATCTATCTCCTCGGATCTAAAACCAAATCTCACCTTCCCCTGGATTCTGCCATACTCCCAAGGGGGAAGGGGGGGGATATGCCTGCTATACGCTACAATGTAACCTTTTGTTTATTGCCTCTGTGTCTGCTGCCCATTACAATGTAACAAATTGCCTCCTGCACTATGCATCTCTCTGAACTTTTTTCTCCCTAACCTGGCAGCTAGGAAAAAAAAAAGGGGGGGGAGAAACAAACCTCCGGAGCCTGGCTTATTTCTCCGGTCTCAAAAGGAGGTGCAAAGAGCTGTTGAACATCGTGTTATAACCGGAGCCAGACCGATGTTATCTCTCCCTTCCCACGATGGACTTAACACCTGGGGATTGGCCGGTCTGAACCGTCCGGATGAACTGTGGGGTAGGGTTTGCTTAGGGACTTTAAAGTATTGATCTGTAAGGAAATCCCTCAGATCCTGTCTATTATGCCTGCTATCAAGTACTCTTAATAAAAGTTCCTGTTGGAAGAAATTGTTTCCAAGAGTTCTGCTTTCTTAAGATGTGGGATTGAAGTGGGTCCTTACAACAAGTTTTTAATTACAGAGGTCCTCTGATGCTGCTTGGCCCCGAGGACAGCTATCTATCATTTGTGATTGTAATTCTGGTCTCCCTTTTGCCACTGAGATGCACAAATGATTTGGACAACTTCAGCACAGTCAATGCATCAATTGTCAGGGCTGCGTCTATGCCACAAGTCCATAGGAGTGTCAACTATAGTGGTGAGAAGAGCTTCAATTTTCTTCTTTAAAAAGTTAAATTTCGACAGGTTAACTTTGAGAGTATTTTTGAGGATAGCTTGACAACTTCTGCTGAAACTGTGCGAATCCAAAGAAACCGTTTCCCTTCTCTCCAAAAGGCCAAAAGTAAGGAGCAAGTAAGACTTCTATTTTTATCTTTTTAATGATGGAAATCACTGAAGATGCTATCCGGAGAAAATGGTTTTGCCCTATTTACCACTTTGTAGGTATCAAATGAAATCTATTTTGTACTAGAAAGCCTATGAGACTGAACTGATTTTTTTTCTTTGGTTTTACTGTTGTGAAATGGTGTCATTGGTTGGCTTTTTGTCTTTTAAGGGCTTTGACCTGCTTTCATTATTTGAACAGAATGTATGCACATATCCATAACTAAAATAATGTGCACAAAGAGATAGCTACCTATAATTTTCATAATTCATGTTATTCCATTGTTCATCGCCCATTTTACAATAATAATGAACTATTCATAAGGCATATTGTTCCGGATAACAATTAAATGGGGAGAAAATTAAATACGCTGGTTACGTACAGAAGTAAGAGTTTAGTCTGGCAAGATTCTGTCTATTGCCTGTAAGCAAATAAAGAACTGAACTCTGGCTAATTTGCTTTTGGTTGTTCGTGGGCTTAGCCAAATGCCCATCTTTCCAGATTAACCCTTACCACTCTCACTCTAACAGATATACTCTAGGGCAGGGGTCTGCAACCTTGACAACTTTAAGACTTGTGGACTTCAGCTCCCAGAATTCAGCTCTCCATCTTTGGAGATTTTTAAGAAATGGTTAGACCAAGGGTCTTCAAACTTGGCAACTTTAGGACTTGTGGACTTCAACTCTCAGAATTCCTCAGCCAGAATTCTGAGACTTGAAGTCCACAAGTCTTAAAGTTGTCAAGGTTGCAGACCCCTGCTCTAGGGAGTGGCTATCCTGACTCTCTTCCTCTATCTCCAGTCCAGCTGTGGGCTGTGCTGTCTCTTGTCCCACCACTTCCCTTTCTGGAATGTACTTCCTTCCTTCCTGGGAAATTGCCACTTCACTGTAGCCCATCATACTAGCACCCTCTTTGTGGGCACCATTACTCACACTATCTGTATGTAGTATTCCTGCTGTAGCAGATAGGAATGTGAATCCCAATTCTAACTCTTTTATAAACTGGGGATTCATAGAGAGGAGAAAAGCTTTGAACCTTCTGAACTTCAACTGTTGCTGAAAAGTTAATTTGGTGTTTCTGGAAAGAAACTACCTCTGGCCTTAAAATCCTGAATCTAAAAGGGGTGTGTGACGAATGGTCAAATTTGGTACTGACAAATGTCCTTACAATTCTTAGTGCCTCATTCTTAAGCACCATGTTACTAAAACATGCTTTCTTCTTTCTTTGTCTCATGTTCTATGTACATAGGAAGCATAAACTTAATTCCAAAGATGCTTTTTCAAGAGGGAACTGGACTTTCTTGTTTTTCTTTGAAGACGTTTCGTTTCTCATCCAAGAAGCTTCTTCAGCTGAAGAAGACCTGAAGAAGCTTCTTGGATGAGAAGAGAAACGTCTTCAAAGAAAAACAAGGAAGTCCAGTTGCCTCTTGAAAAAGCATCTTTGGGACAACCATGTCCTGGATGACGGAGACTCTCCATAGATACAATCGTGTGTAGTCTCCCAGATTAAAAGCACATACTAGAGCTGAGATCCTTCACCAGCTTTGGTATGATATATACATTGACTTTGATTTCTAGTGTCCTTTTCTTTTTTGTTTTGGGATAAGGGGGTTGGACAAATGTTAATGTCTGTTTTGACACCACGGTGACAGTCATAGCTAATGCAGACAGAAGTAAATGGTGACAGGATATGCAACTGGAACCACAATTTTTACTATTAGTGCAAGAGCCACAAATATATGTGGTGGAAGCTGATAGTCTACTTGCAGGAACAAAGAAGAGTCAACAGACTCTTCCTTGCAAATGGAGAGATCTATTTTGTTAGTCTATGACAGTGGTGGCGAACCTATGGCACGCGTGCCAGAGACGGCACTCAGAGCCCTCTCTGTGGGCACATGCGCCATCGTCCCAGCCCCGCCTCCCCTCACGGCCCCTCCTCACCAGCAGTCCCCCCAGAGGAGAATCGCCCCCGAGCAGCCAAGGACAATGCAGCTGGGCAGTGGGGACAAGACACTGCACTTGTGCCCCGTCGCAGGCAGATGATGCTATGGGCCGTGGGCGGAGGGCGTGGCTGCCATGGCACTGCTGGGCTGCCTGGGCAATCTGCGGCAGGCCATGGAGGCGGTGGGTAGCCGGGTGGGGAGCGGGGTAGGGGCGGTTTTTGGGCACTCAGTCTCTAAAAGATTCGCCATCACTGGTCTATGAAATCAGATATAGGATAGATTTTTGCCAGGTACAATTAATGGGTGAGGTTAAGCATCCTTCTAATAATTCTCTTCTACAAATTCCTCCATTTACCTGTTTGGAAATGTGCCAGATTAATGTCAAAACAAAACAAAAACAAACAAAAATACCAAGGGAAAGTTGTGTTGATGGGAAAAATATGCTGACCAGCCACCAAAGGAAGGACAAACTTGCTTAACAGATCTCCAGTGAGTACAAATTTCACAGCTTGTAAATCACCAAAGGCTGAATTTAAGTTGGACTCATTCATTGTAGCAATATTTGTTTACGTCTTGGAGTTTAACGTGAAGCCAGCCACTGTGATTGGTAAATTATAATTTAAAGGATTGGTGTTGTGTGAATATAAGCAATTATGGCTTTCTTAATAAACCAGCTGCTTTGAGTCCAGCTGTTATGTCTCATGCTTGCCTACATAAACCCATAGTGAGATGGTGCAGGGGAAGGACATCTAAGGTTAGTCTTCCCTCATTGGTGACTAAATGTTTTGTGTGACACTTATTTAGGATACACCAGACATGTCAAACTTGCGATGTCACGTGACGTCGCGCGACGTATTGGAGCTTTTTTTGCCATTGCCGGCAATGGGGTGGGCGCGGCTACGGTATGATGAAACTGGCCCGCAGGCCGGCAGTTTGACACCCCTGGGATACACTAATGACTTGTATTTGTTCACTGAAATGTGTGAATTGCTTTGAGAATCCTGTATTGGATTCTAAGCAGCATACAGTACAAACACACACACACACACAAAACCAAATATAATAACTAATTATCACCAATGTATGCTGAAAATGAAAACTCTCCCCATATCTGACTTTCATTCACAAAGGAACTCCCAATCATATAAAATATAACGTAACACTTGCACAAAATTATTCCTTGCCATTTTTGAGATGAAAAGTCATTTATGCTCACTAAATTGTACGTTACTTGCCAAAACTGCTTGATGGGATAACTTTTTTGGAACACTACTCATTACTGTTCTTTATTAATTTACAGAAATTCCATGAATTGGCAATTAGAACTGCTGGTCAATACAACTAGATTACAATCTTGTTAAAAGAAAATCCACAAAAGTAGCGGCAAAATCTTGATGCAAGCTCCTGATCTCCTTCAAGACTGAGAGTGATCCGGAATTTATTTTTCCCCAGAAAGGAACTAAAATACGTATTTTTTTTATACTGCCATAACTGGTTTAATATGCCAATATGTTGCTTTAATATATTTTTATATTTTGCGCACTGTTTTTTGTAAAGGTCATATAAAAAGCTATCAGCAGTAAATTTCAATAAAAGAGATTAGAGAACTAAATTAAAGAGAACCTAATTGAATAGAATAAGGAAAGAGAATTGAATTAAAGGTTTAATAGAAGAGATTCATTACCTAGTCAGGTAAAGAAACATCTGTAAGCAAATAACCAAGCTCAGAGGGCACTAAGAACTCTATAATGGTAAGTTTTTAGTATTTATTGCTCCCTATTACTCACTAGAGCAGTGTTTCTCAACCTTGACAATTTTAAGGCATGTGGACTTCAACTCCCAGAATTCCACAGCCAGCAATGCTGGCTCTGGAATTCTGGGAGTTGAAGTCCACATGCCTTAAAATTGTCAAGGTTGAGAAACACTGCACTAGAGGTTTCTTATTTCTTTTACTAGTTTCTTCGCTTTCTCAGAAGTTGTGTGTACCTATGCTATATGCCAGGGTGGGCAACCATGGCCTCTTTAAGACCTGTGGACTTCAACGTCCCGAAATCCTGAGCCAGCATGGAATTCTGGGAGTTGAAGTCCACAGGTCATAAAGAAGCCATAATTGCCCACTCCTGCTATAAGCCATTCTCAGAATTATTTCTTATGTACATTATGAGGGGGGGGAGTGATACACAACAAATTACAGAATACAAATGTATTATTTTTTAAAATGTCAGAAGACACTGTTAACTTGTGTCATTTCACTTTGCACAAACAAAAATCATGAAGGTGTGTAAAATTGTAATAATATATCATAGGCTTAGAACCTAATAAGTGGTACTATAAATCACTGCTGACAATAAAATGTTTGAGAATTCATACTTTATCTAGAAGACCTTCTTAAAAGAAGAATGAAGAGACTTGTAAGCTGGGGGAAAATGGAGAAGAGAGTTTATGAGCTTATCTACTGATAGCGTTATAATAAAATAAAATGAAAAGCTGCTGAGAAGACATAGGTAGTCCTTACCTTACGACCACAATTGAGCCCAAAGTTTCTGCTGCTACGTGAGACATTTGTTAAGTGGGTTTTGCCCCATTTTATGACTTTTCTTGTTAAGTGAATCACTGCAACTCTTAAGTTGGTAACATGGTTGTTAAATGAATCTGGCTTCATTGACTTTGCTTGTTGGAAGGTCACAAAAGGTGATCACGTGATCCCAGGACACTGCAACTGTCTTTATGAATCGGTTGCCAAGTGTCTGAATTTTGATCACCTGACCATNCCCTTCTCCTTGCGGACTCAGGGCGGCTGACAATGATTAAAATACTAACATATACATCTAATTAAAAATTGATTAAAAAGAAATATTTAGATACGTCAAATTTAAAAGTAATTAAAACCCCTTTAAAATCCCTTAGGCCAGTCCCGCGAGCTGGAACAACCACGTCTTGAGGGCGCGGCGGAAGGAAGGGAGATCAGGGTTTGTAAATGTAAATGTTTTATTAGTTGAGTGAAGGACTGTTGATAGATTTCAAAGACTGAATAAATATGATGGAACCTCCAGCTAGACTGGAGGGAGGTGTTAAGAGGGAGTTGAGTTTAGAATCCTTGTACTGCAGGAAGTGGCAAAGAATCCCTGGAGCCTTATCTGACCATTCCCAAGGGAATGCAGTCAGTCTGGCCAGATTCTTGTAACATAGATAACCAGCAATAAAACTTCAGTTTGACACTCTTCACGAATGGTTCTGGTTGTTTTTGCCTGACAATAAATCTATTTCTCTGATGCTGAGGATCAGAGAATTCCCCTAATTGTTGTTGTTGTTAGTTGCGAAGACGTGTCCGACCCATTGCAACCCCATGGACAACGTTCCTCCAGGTCTTCCTGTCCTCTACCATCTTCTGGAGTCCATTTAAGCTCATGCCTACTGTTTCAGTGACTCCATCCAGCCATCTCATTCCTTATCGTCCCCTTCTTCTATTGCCCTCAATCTTTCCCAGCATTAGGCTCTTCTCCAGTGAGTCCTTCCTTCTCACTAGGTGGCCAAAGTACTTGAGTTTCAACTTCAGGATCTGGCCTTCTAAAGAGCAATCGGGGTTGATCTTTTCTAGGACTGACCGGTTTGAACGCCTTGCAGTCTAAGGGACTTGCAGGAGTCTTCTCCAGCACCATAGTTCAAAGGCCTCAATTACTGATTCCAATAATAACATTGCTAGAGGGCAGAATGGACATGCAGGTCTGACATGGGAGCTAATTCCATTGACATGGTTAGTAGCTACTTTAAGATTTGGTGAAATATGCTACGGTTGGCTTGAAGGTCTCTCCCAATTCATGCATAGCATGAATTATCATTCAGATTTCACATGATGAACATTTACAACATGGCTGCCTCCACTTTGATATTTAAGTGGTCACAATGTTGGCTTCAAGTACCATCCATCTGACATGCACATACCCACACAGCCACTCGGATAGGTTATTGCCCAGATTGGTAACTATAATCTTTTCTTCCATTTCTGATTAGAGTCAAACTTCAATTCCTAGAATTCCCGTAATTAATATCTTGCATATGATGGTGCTGATTTCTCTGTTTAATTTTTCTTGTTTCTCAGCATCATCATATGCAAGACATCAGCAGATTTCAGGAATACCAATTTAAAAAAAACCCAACAACCATGCACAATCCCCCCTAATTACGGTAAGGCCCAAGTATGACCCATGGCCATAGAACGGTGGCTAAAAACTGGGCAGGGAGGGTATAAAATGAGAAAGAGAAAAAATTATCCAAGCAGGAAACAAGATTGTTTAAATGGAAAACTGACTAAGAACAATCTACATTACTGTGCTTTTTTTTTAATGACAGATCCCATTTGCTAGTGAAAAGGGAAATATTTATTTAAAATCATTTATATTCTTTTCTTCTTCCGTGATAAAATGATACTTGGTATATACTACTATGATTTTAAATGATAATAGTAAAACTCATCATAGCTATTTCAGAAATCACAAAGTCTGATTAAAAAGAAAAGGCTTAACTAATTTGAATGTTGTGGAGCTGTTGCTGAAAACTGTGTCTGGATAAGGTTCTTAGTATAAAGTTCCAGCTTCTGCTTAGGATTACATGAAGGGGAACAAAATCATGGCCTCTGTATTTAAGTCTGAGTTAGGCAGAAAACAAATACACAGCTTTTCCTTCCCCCGAACAGCATTACTATCCAATTCAAGAAACTGAATAATCTTCCAATACAGCCCCCCACACAAAGTGTAATTATTTAGGAAAACACACTGCTATGCAAAAATGTTAACAGCGGAAAAGAATAGAAATACCACTGGAACTGGCAACCTTATTAACATTATTTCTATTGCATGGATGAATGCTTGTCTTGTCCAGACTTAATTTGCTAGCTCTCGTCTAACATCAAGCACCAATCAAAGAGTGTGATCAGCACATACAGTAGATTTAAAAACACACCAGGGACAGAAGAAGTTCTCAAGAAGCTGTGTAGGTTAGGTTATATCCTTCTGGAAATACTACACCACTGGTTTGATGTTTGACTCACAGAAATAATGCAGAAGAACACATAATAAATGATACTAAATACCACTTAAGCTATAATCGCCAGAATCCTCTTCTAAGGATATTTTTACTAAGGTCTACCCTTTTAGTCTCATGTCCAGAATGGCTTATCAGGTAAAAATAAGCTTAGAATATTAATTTAATCTAGGAACATCATGATCCTTGGTTCCACGCTCTATCCTCCCCATCAAAGAAATATTGAGCCTGCGCAAATAATTCTATAATATCTTACATAATAATAATAATAATAATAATAATAATAATAATAATAATAATAATAATAGTAGTAGTAGTAGTAGTAATAATAGTAATAATAATAATAATAGTAGTAGTAGTAATAATAGTAATAGTAATAATAATAATAATAATAATAATAATAATAATAATAATAATAATAAAGTTGGAAGGGACCTTGGAGGTCATCTAGTCCAACCCCCTTCTCAGGCAGGAAACCCTATACCATTTCGGACAAATGGCTGTCCAGTCTCTTCTTAAAAACTTCCAGTATTGGAGCATTCACCGCTTCTGGAGGCAGGTTGTTCCACTGGTTGATTGTTCTAACTGTTAGGAAGTTTCTCCTTAGTTCCAGGTTGCTTCTCTCATTGATTAGTTTCCATCCGTTACTTCTTGTCCTGCCTTCAGGCGCTTTGGAGAATAGCTTGACTCCCTCTTCTTTGGGGCAGCCCCTGAGATATTGGAATGCTCCTATCATGTCCCCCCTCGTCCTTCTCTTCATTAAACTAGACATTCCCAATTCAGCAACCGTTCCTTATATGTTTTAGCTTCCAGTCCCCTAATCATCTTTGTTGCTCTTCTCTGTACTCTTTCTAGAGTCTCAGCATCTTTTTTACATCGTGGTGACCAAAACTGGATGCAGTATTCCAAGTGTGGCCTTACCAAGGCATTGTAAAGTGGTATTTAAAGCAACATATTTATATTTTAGCTGATGACATCAAAATAAAACTGCTGTTTGTATCTCAAGCCAAAGCGTTCTAAAGCCAAGACTACAACCTTCAGATTTCCCATGTTAGGACAGGAATTTTGGGACTAATATTCTCAACACATCTGGAAGATATCAAGTTGAAGACCAGCTTTTACATATGCAGCACACAACAGTAGCAATGAAACCATACATGGGTGGTCAGAGAGGATTCAAATTGAGTGCACTTAGGTATTTTGCAGAGAAACGAGAAGGAACCTTGTTCTTCTTGGTGGACACCAGAGCTCTAGGCTACACTAGAAATGCCAACAACGATGCTGGAAGAAAGCAATGACAATTTCTACAAAGCTTCAAAAAAAAATAAATGAAATCTACCTGAGTTGAACTACTCAAAAGAGACACTGCCTGCAATCAGTGGTAGATGACAGTATATTCACCTCCATCAGTGAAGGGTAAGATGGAAGAAGAACTGAATTTGTGAAATTATTTATGGAATGTGCACAAACAGATCAGTTCCAAAATCTTGTGGAGAACCTTTTCATCATTTTTCTTCATACCAAGTTGTAAACATGCACTTTTATTTTACCTCTCTTTTCTATAGGGTTTACCAGACTTCAAAATATCATCTTATTTAGTAGAGGCCAATTAATTTGTAGAGGCTCTCAAAAGCTTCTCCTGCATAAGCCTGAACATCAAGGCCACCATGATTGACAACTGTAATCATCTGCTTATTTATTCTTAGCAATAAAACACCTACTCAAAAATCTCTGCACTAAGAAAACTATAATCAATCATGTGTCAAACTAAAGCCTGTATATCCTATCATATTCTACTGATCTGACTACCAGACTGCATGAATACAGGTAGTCCTCGACTTACAACCAAAATTGAGCCCAAAATTTCCACTGCTAAGCAAGACAGTTATTATGTGTGTTTTGCCCCATTTAATGACCTTTCTTGCCACAGTTATTAAGTGAATCACTGCAGTTGTTAATAACCCAATTGTTAAGTGAATCTGGCTTCCTCACTGACTGCTTGTCAGAAAGTCACAAAAGGGGATCACATGACCCCGGGACACAGCAACGGTCATAAATATGAGCCAGTCGCCAAGCGTCTGAATTTTGATCATGTGACTATAGGGATGCTACAACGGTCATAAGTGTGAAAACGGTCGTACGTTACTTTTCTCAGTGCCATTATAACTTCGAATGGTCATTAAACAAATTGTTGTAAATCAAGGACAACCTGTATAGCCCATCACAGCTAACAGAACCAGATCTTGACTATGGACACATTTAAATTACGTAGCATGTACCTCTCCTAACGTAACAGTTTCCCCCTTCAAAACAGGGCACTTTAACTTACTGGGAAACAAACAGTAAATAGGTAAGGGTGTTGTGGTGAAGGCAAATCAGTAACATATCAAACTTACCTTACCAGTGCATCTGGTTTGCTTAGCTGGTTATTGGGGATACAATTTTCCATTAAGTCTTTATGTGTGCTTGGGCTCTTGCTGGTGCACTTCTGTTTTTTCTCATTCTTAGCAGATGAGGAAGGGATGCTTCCATTAGTTGCACTGTGGTTGTGAGGTGAGGAGTTCACAACTCCACTAGCATTTTTGTAATTTTTGGATGAGGCAGTGCATGAGTCCTCTTTCAAGAGGTTTTCTGTACTTCCCACAAGATCGTTATTTAATCTTTTACTGTTGATATGGTTCTCCATATATTCAATTTCCTGTATTTTAGAGTCTACAGGTTGCAAAATGTTGTTATTTATTCCAAGGTTATGTTTTTTGGCATCCTTGTCTTTTTCTTTCCCCTTTTCTCTGTACTCTAGTTCTGGTAATGTTGTAGATAATTTCTTATTAGCTGGAATGCCGCCGTTGTGTTGCAAAAGTATTGAGGAATCCATCTCAGACAATCCTTTGGCTGCTGAAACATCCAGAAGGAAGGAAGGAAAAGACAACATTTAAAATTTAGCATCTATTCTCATATTCCTTTTACAAGCACATCACATTACTTCTATTATTTCCCCACACCCAATAAAATAGTTTTCCTTTAGTTATATTGCAAAAAAAAAAAAAAGAATTAAAATTCCTAATAGTTTCTAAATCAATGAATTCCTGAAACTGATTCCTGTGTTGCACCAACCAGGCCATTTCTGTAAACTTCAAAATTCATCTAACCCTCTTTCTAAATAGAGAGAAAATGTATACGAATTTAAGAAATGTCCAGCTGCTACCTTGTGTGAAAAATGAATATAAAATAATAATAAAAATAATAATGTTGAAAGAAAAAAAAAAACAGTTTCATCAAGAAAATGTTAGTCAAGATTTGTGCCCAAATAATCCTGGTACTCGGGCGAGCAAGTTACAGCAATAAGGCAAGATGTTGTTCTCAGCCAAATTTTTTCTAGTTTCTATGTCTGATAGTAAGAAACATTTTTGAACATGTTTTTCAGAGAGAGGGAGAGAGAGAGAGTGACAAAGACAGACAGAGAGAGAGACAGAGAGACAGAGGAAAGAGACAGAGACAGAGAGAGAGGAAAGAGAGAGAGAGACAGACAGACAGACAGACAGACAGACAGACAGAGAGAGAACCTTTACTTGTCATGGGGCATGAACAAAAAGATTCAACGTCTGCTTTTTGTAAAGAAGGGCAAATAGAATGTCACCAAAGAAATTCTGCACATATAGTTACAGACTATTCAAAAACAAAGAGCCTTAAACTGTATGAAACCATGCTGTGGTACCCTAATTCAAGAAGCCATGGTTTGGATTTAAAGAGAAGAGGGGAATGGACGATTGATTCATAAGATGGGTTTCAAATCTGCAAACCATTACTTCTACACAATGCCTGTGTTAAGAACTTACCTTCTTCTGCTTCTCTCTCTTGCCTTTGTAGCATCTGTTGTTCAGGGGGTAATGCTTGCTGAAGGAGTTGCATGTAAAATTCATTTTCTTTCTGCACTTCCTTTTGTTTTCGTAATCGCATTTTATAGCTGACATAACTTTTGAAGCCAAAGCCCAAAGTCACAACAGGGTATCCAATACTTGAGGGGGAAAAAAACAAACAAGACAGACTTTACTAATTAAGACAGAACTGTCAAAGCAAATTAATATAATACTCTGGAATATGACAAAAAGAAATCACAATGGAGACATCAAAGAATTATCCTCAGAAGCACACTTGTCTACAGAGGAAGTGTAAAGACACAGATATTCAATCACTTTTCAGTTATCTGGTTTGAGTGCATCTTCCCTAAGAGCTTGGCATGTCTGCTGTTTTACTGCCAAATCTCCACTGTTATGAGAAACAGAGTCCATTTTTAAATACAAAAATGCAAAAATACAAAACAGTACAGCTATACAAGCAAAAGCTAGAACGCAATAAAGCACAATGTAGACAAACAATAAAACAGTAAAAATAAGACAAAGAAATCAACCTTTGTTGGGTTCTATAAGCAAACTGTAGCAACATTTAAGGAGATTGTGCCCTTCTAGTCAGACTATAAATAGTAATGATAAAATACAACTATGCGGTCTGGGAACTTGATTAAAAGGGGAATTATAAAAGTTTCTCAGATATAAAAATCATTATATTAAAAAATAGTGAGCTGTGCTCCCATGCTGTACACTAAGTCTGCATATGGCATCTTCTTAAATTTCCCTTTCAATACAGCCATGGTTAACACACTGAAAGACACTCAACACACACAATGGTAAAAACCATACCACAATTGCTAATTTCAATCAATATTAATTTGATTCAAACAACATCTGCCTATCCCAGGTCTTTGTGAAGGACTCAATAAGTGAATAAAAATGCCAAATCTAATTTAAACATCTGGTTGACTATGTGCCCAACCATAATAATTTGATAAAGTACTTGTAATCTGACTTATTATGGAACTTATATTTGTATAATGAAACCTGGTCTCTCACTTTGCCCACCTAGTTCCAATTTAAATCCTATGATAATTCTGCACCTGATGAAGAATAAAATGCAGCTTCTGATTTATTTACTGCCACAGGTAACGTGACATTCCTTCTACAGTAGATAAATCTCTTTTAAATTTTGGCACCTTCAGGTAATTTAAATATCTACTTGTCTTTTCAGGAAATATGAGAAACTGGTTTGAACGTTATTGTACCAATGTTGGCTGGGGAATAATGTGGAATAATTCTCCCAGAGAACAATTTTGCATTTGATAAAATAAAAGTTTTACTGTATAATCAGCATTTAACACTACTAAAGCCAATCAACATTAGTGAAATATATTTTGAAAAAAGCACTTTTAATACCGTTTGGAAAATAGGTTTGTTTCAATATCCAAAATATGTTTTTAGGACACATAATGGAAAGACACCGCTAAATGTCTATGGAAAGTCTCAGTCATCCAGGTCATAGTTATCTCAAAGGTGCTTTTTCACGAGGCAACTGGACTTTCTTGTTTTTCTTTGAAGACCTTTTGCTTCTCGTCATTAGCTGAAGAAGCTTCTTGGATGAGAAGCTAACGTCTTCAAAGAAAAACAAGAAAGAGCAATTGCCTCTGTGAAAAAGCACTTTTGGGATAATGGAAGGACAGTTTTAAAAGAACTGAAAAAGGGGTTGGAAATACAACCGAGTGGGGCAGATTTTGATGTCCTGATTCTCTTTCTTTTCTGTAATCAACAATGACTTTTATTGAGCACAGTCAATCCATCACTCAAAGGCTACTGGGCAGAAGTATATAATTTTATGTCCTGTTTCTGATTCTGTAATTCCGCTGGCACAGGGATGGTATAGTTGTGTTCAGATAGTTCTCGGGTTACAGCCCCTTGTTTAGCCACTGTTCCAAGTTAAAACGGGGCTTAACAAGAGAGGCTCATGTCTGACAATTGGACTTCCGGCCATTGCAGTATCTTTGCAGTCCTGTGATTGTAATCCGGTGTTCAGGTGATATGCAAGCACAATCATGGGGGAAGCAAGAAAAGAAATTGGTCATCACTTCCAATTCCTGTTGCTTTTTCAACGATCCATGCTCCGAAGTGCCTGCCCGTGGCAGCCCCTAACTGCATTCCATAGCACTTGCCCGTGGCACCTTGTGTACTCACCAGCCAGTCTGCTTGCATGGGGCTCCTGCCTCTTTCTGTTTAATGACTCACATAGTTCTAGGGCAGGGGTAGGCAACCTTGGCTCTTTTATGACTCGTGGACTTCAACTCCCAGAATTCCTGAGCCAGCTATGCTATGCTGGCTCAGGAATTCTGGGAGTTGAAGTCCACGAGTCATAAAAGAGCCAAGGTTGCCTACCCCTGTTCTAGGGTTACGACAACAACCAGGATGGCTAGGATTGCCAACACTAAGTGATGTAGTCATGTGATATTGCATTTTATGACAGCATCTGTTATTGGTGGAAATCCTGATCCCAATTGCTGTAATAACTGAAAAACTACCTGTAGTTACTTGAAATGCACATCCAGTGCCCAATCTTGTTTTTATTAGATAAAGTTTTATCTGTTCCAAAAATGAAATTACTTTTTTTTTTAAAAAAAAAGACCAAAGTACAAAAAACAGAGCAGAACAAACAACTGACTTGCTGCACGTGGTTTAAACAGGAATTTAAATACTTGTCTATGAAAGGTCTATATCCGTTTTAAATGTCTGTTGTAAATTTGACACTAGCCTAGAAATAGCTGATGACAACTCCAATAACACGAAGCAAGAGCATTGAAACCAGTGTTGTCAGAAGTAGCACTACTGAGGTCCAATCATGGACTGCATTTAAATAAAGATGACTGTTCCATAATGCTTTGAAGTGCTCCCAATCTCACAAATGCATAGGTAGAAGTCTACTTTTGATATGACATCCCCAGTGCTTTTACAGAAAGATGATGTGATCTGAAGAATTAACATTTCATAACCGCAGTCAAGCAGGCAAGTTTCATATGGTCATTAAAAGTTCACCCCACTCAAAGATATAAGGTGTTCAAAGTCACTTGAGACTGGATCAGGCTGTAACTCTATTAATAAGAAGGAATGCCAGATGAAGTTACAAATATTGATCACGGGAATCAATGGCTATTAGCCTTGTTGGAAGTGTGACTGCTGCTGAAGACCACAGGCTGAGCTCCCATGTGCAGTTAAGTTGGCCACTGTGGAAGACTGCTACTACAGGTAATTCTCAACTTTCTGCAACTGGGACAAGCAAGGCAATTGTTAAGTGATTTGGGCCTGATTTTACAACCTGTTCTGCCATGGTTGTTAAGCGAATCAGTGCAGCTGCTAAGTGAATCACAAGGTTGTTAAGCAAATCCAGTTCGCCCCCATTGACTTTGCTGGTTCAAAGTCAGCTGGGAAGGTTGCAAATGGTGATCAAGTGACTTCAGGACATTGCAACCATCATAAATAAATGCTGGTTGCCAGGCACCCGAATTTTGATCATGTGACTCTGGGGAAACTGTGCTGGTTGTAAGTACGAGGACCAGTCATAAATCATTTTTTTCAGTGCCATTGTAACTTTGAATGGCTGTTAAACAAAGTCAAGGACTAGCCTATACAAATGGGTTAGGGGTCCAATCCAGCAGGGCATCCTTATGTTCTTACAGGTAGTCCTCGACTTGCGATCACAATTGAACCCAAAATTTCTGTTGTTAAGCAAGAGAGTTGTTAAGTGAATTTTGCCCCATTTTACGATGTTTCTTGCCACAGTTGTTAAGTCAATCACGGCAGTTATTAAATTAGTAACACGTTTTTTAAGTGAATCTGGTTTTCCATGGACTTTGCTTGTCAGAAGCTTGCAAAAGGTGATCACATGACCCCAGGACACTGCAACCCGTCATAAATACACATCAGTAGCCAAGCATCCGAATTTTGATCCTGTGACCATGGGGATAGTGAATAGTCGTAAGTGTGAAAAACGGTCATAAGCCACTCTTTTCAGTGCCACTGTAGCTTTGAATGGTTACTAAAGCGACTGCTGTAACTCAAGGACTACTTGTATTTTAAGGAATGCTTAAGAGAAGAAAAAATACTGGACTATCCACTTACCAGTGTGCAGCAAAAGGCCGACAAAGGTCGACATGAAAGTTTTTGAGATCCTTAAATCTGATTGCTGCTTCAATATAAACAAACAGTATCCACAGTGATACTGTTGGTAAACACACGCCTCTCTCTGTTGGAAACAGAAAACAAGCCAAGCGTCAACATTAAAAAAAGAAAAGAAGAAAATTAGACTTCTTAAAATAGCATGTATAATTATGAAGGGGAAAATCCTATGCCATGACTGAGCGAAGCTAACATCCATTACTCTTTTTTGTACAGAGACACAACATAATATGGTGGTTAAGATAATAATAATAACAACAACAACAACAACAACCATAATAATAAAGTTGGAAGGGACCTTAGAGGTCATCTAATCCAATCCCCTGCTCAGGCAGGAAACCCTATACCATTTCAGACAAATGGCTGTCTAGTCTCTTCTTAAAAACTTCCAGTGTTGGAGCATTCTCCACTTCTGGAGGCAGGTTGTTCCACTGGTTAATTGTTCTAACTGTCAGGAAGTTTCTCCTTAGTTCTAGGTTGCTTCTCTCCTTGATCAGTTTCCATCTGTTGCTTCTTGTCCTGCCTTCAGGCACTTTGGAGAATAGCTTGACTCCCTCTTCTTTGGGGCAACCCCTGAGATATTGGAACACTGCTATCATGTCCCCCCTCGCCCTTCTCTTCCTTAAACTAGACATACCCAATTCCAGCAACCGTTCCTTGTATGTTTTAGCCTCCAGTCCCCTAATCATCTGTTGCTCTTCTCTGTACTCTTTCTAGAGTCTCAACAGATGTTGGACTGGGATTGAGAAATCCAGTTTTCAGTCCTCCCATGGGCCCAGAAGCCAATAGGTTGATCTTGGGCAATCACATCCTTTCAGCCCAGGCTCTGCAATAAGTCAGCTAAAGAGCAAAACCCCTTATTGCATCATCCAACTGATAAACATTGCTAAAAGAACTAAGTGAAAATGCAGTGCAGAAACAAGCTGTGTAGAAGAAGCATTAACAATAACTAATTTGTCATTAATTCAAAACAAAGTCTTTTGAAACTGTCTACAGCAAAACTCAGGTTCTGCTGCATTGTTGGGCTCTGTCATTATATATGCTGAAACCCCTATAGCACCCAGCTAGCCTTGGCCTTTCCTGCTAGGAATTAGGGAAGGTGTTTTTTTTCAACTTTTCTGGAGATCAAAAGGATGATTTACTGTAAGGTTAATAATGAACTTTACTACCTAAAGATAAGAAGAAAAACAAAGCCAACATCCTGCAAGAATTCTAAACACCAAAAACACTTCAGAGCTTCCCATGCAGTTTCCAATTCATTAGGCTGAATCCCAAAACATGAGATCTGTCATTCTCAACCCACACTTTAAATCTGAAGAGCGGAGCAGATATACCGACATCAGGCTTGCATTCCTTTTGCTCTTGCAAGTTACAGGGTGGACTCTGAGGTGGGGTGTGTTTTGATGATATAGTTAATTATTGTCAAAGCTTGGATGAATACTTACGCCTTGGTAGCTTCTCCTGAAGCACTATTATGTGCATTCATTAAAGATATTTTATAAAGAAGTTATGATGCATGAACAGGTCCGCCATCTTATGCATAATTTGGAAGAAAGCTTCTTTATTTTAAACTGTAAAATACCTGTATTTCATCCTGATCATTCCTATCTCTGGAACTTTAGCTTTTCGACTTTGTTAAATGCCATGCACAGCACATGTGCCCCAAACGCATTCAGAAGTCTGCCATTCAGAAATTGGCAAACTTATTATATCAATCCTGTCTTTTGTACCTCAAGTGTTGAGATCGTTCCTAAGAATACCTAGTAGCAAATTACAGGTAGTCCTCAACTTACAACCACAACTGAGCCCAATATTTCTGTTGCTAAGTGAGACATTTGTTTTTGCCTCATTTTACGACCTTTTTTGCCACAGTTGTTAAGAGAATACTGCAGTTGCTAAGTTAGTAACATGTTAAATGAATCTGGTTTCCCCACTGACTCTGCTTGTTAGGTTACAAAAGGGGATCACATGACCCTAGGGCACTGCAACCGTCATAAATACGAGCCAGTGTCCAAATTTTGATCATGTGACTACGGGGATGCTACAATGTTCATAAGTGTGAAAAACAGTCATAAGTCACTTTTTTCAGTGCCATTATAACTTTGAATGGTCATTAAATGAACTGCTGTAAGGTGAGGACTCTGTAATCAGATTTCAAGAGTAAACTTGGTGTCATTGGCAAACCGGAGCCAATTTAACAGGGGCCACATGTGATTTTTAGACAAAAACAGGATGATTATTATTTTACAACTTGTTCTCCGATTTAACAGACAAGTGAAATAAATAGGAAGACTTACCCGTATGCCAGACATACTGTACCCAAACATATGTGCTGGCAGCAAAAAACAACCACTGTATTGGTATGAATAGCAGACATATGATATTTGATGTGAATGCTACACAAACGAAAAATACTGAAAATGCCTAAAGAAAAACGAGGGGTTGGGGAGAAGAGAAAAAAGGAGAAAGTCCATTAGGCTTTTTTTAAGATAGTGAAAAGATTTCACTGAAGGCATTGCAATTGCATCCATCCATCCATCCATCCATCCATCCATCCATCCATCCATCCATCCATCCATCCAAACATTCAACTTTCTACCAAGAAAGCCACATAACAGCAATTTTCTCCTAATTATTAATAATGATTTCATGGCTAAGATTTTACTGCAGCTTTATAGAAATTTTCCTTTTTGTAAATACTAGTCATGCCCCTAATTTTCTCTCACATGGAATCCTGAATGTTTGCCGCCAATATAATTTACCAAATGACTTGCTGGAGCAGCATGGTTGACTTTAATTCAAATTTTGCTTCAGCCAATGACTATAAGCACCCAAAAAAATGTTCACGGCGGCTAACTTTTTTTTTTATTTCCCAAAAGTTAAAATTATAAAACTATTCTGTTATTCTATTATTAGAAATCTGGCAAAAGAGATGTGCTTTTAAAATGTTTTTGCTGTGGTGCTTTTAAGGGTATCTGCAACCTACAAAAGGTTATTTCTCCACTTGTAATAATCATTATAATCCAGTATTAACCATGTTTGGTAACTATGAGACAAATGATTATTAGATATTGAGAGACAATCTGTCTGTATTCTTTCCGTCCTTGTAACATGAATACCACGTTACTTGATATTCTCAAAATATCTGGAATCCAAAGAGCTGTTCCTCAAGCCTTGGATAAAAGTTGCTTCTGAATATCAAGAGACCCTATTAAAGCAGCACCCAGAGTAGTAGAAAGGGATGTTCTGCAGCTGAAAATAGAGACAAGCACTCCTCCTTTATTTGCAAAGAACTTTTTCGGAGCTATATATCAAACAGGATTCCAACTGAGAGATACATTGGACAGCTACTAATGCAAATGCTAGTAATAACAATAAACAGTGGATAAATACTTTTTCTATTTTTATACATACCAATCCCTGGTATCTGAAGGAATCATAAACACTCCGGATGAAAAGCCAGAATGGCCACAAATATTCAAATCTGAATTCCAAAACAAAGTCAGCCACCAACACGAGGGCCCAAACTACCAGGAACTTCAGATACAGGAAAGTACTGAAAGAAAGAAGGAAAAAAAACAAAAATAATTTTGCATATAGACAAACTAGCAAAGCGATTTCATTTCTGATTCAAAATAAGTACACATGGGTCTGTATTAATAAGCACAGAAGGAAGGTTCGAGTAAAAACAAAAAAAGTTACATCACTGAAATCTGCAAACACAATCTACACTGTGTTACACAAAAGTCAACAAAAGTATATGCGCAGTTGGTCGAGAAGGGACATTTAAAGAGCTGACGGAATAACACTTCTAAAAACTTTTTAAATAGTGCTTGTGTTCCATTTTCCCCCTCCAAATGATAACTTTCATCTTTCAAAATGAAGCATGTCTGCCATAGTTGCAGGTTGAATTATGGTCCTGTGATATCAATCTGCAATGCTCATTTTATTTGCCTTCTGCACAAAAGATGCAGAAGCGCTGAACTTCTGCTCCATTTGCAGTCCATGCAAAATACAGATTATACTGAAGCAGACTGAAATTATATGGTTTGGTGGCGTGTAATATATATCCCAGTTCCGATAAATGCTCAGATAATCAGTAGCAAGCTTCAAAAATACTCTATTTGATATTGAAGAATCAAGAAAACTATACTGAGGTGAGTCTGTTAAAAGCAAACTTCTTTTTCAAGTAAAAGCTATTACCTAGGGCAGGGGTAGGCAACCTTGGCTCTTTTATGACTCGTGGACTTCAATTCCCAGAATTCCTGAGCCAGCCATGCTGAGGGGAAAGGGAGAGGCTTCCAAGCTGAGCCAAGCTGGCTCAGGAATTCTGGGAGTTGAAGTCCACGAGTCATAAAAGAGCCAAGGTTGCCTACCCCTGGCCTAGGGGCTAAGTTTTCACATCATGGTGTTGCCTGCTGCTTGGCTATTTCCAGTTGCTTTTCTGATGAAGGGATGTGTTTTAATGTGCATGCTAATATTGGCTTATTTTTCTAACAAATCAGAGTTAGAAGATGTGGCATGTCCTTGGCTTTCAATATTTGGCTTATTTGTAAGATGTGAGACAGAGCTTCTGATTTACACATGATAGTAGGCAATTTACAAAGGGAAAATGTGCTTTTTCATTCTCATTGGCAGGAAGAACTTAACCCTGTTGAAGTTGGAAGAGAGCCATTATCTTTGCCAAGATACCTGCCCCACAGTATTGATTTCATCAGACGTGGGCGCATCTTTATTTGTACATGCCTAAATTCACAACATTTTCTGAATCAAAAACTGCCAGTTTCTACTACAAAATTACGTGAACTGGTTCTTTTGTATTATCAGTAGTTCAAAGAATAGGCAGCTACTTGTAATACTTCAGTTCCCCTAACAATCAGGTCGCCTAACATTGTACTAATTTCTGATTTACTTACAAAGGATCACATATTTTTCTCAAAGCTCACCTTCCAAGTTAACCCCAGGGGACCAGTGAGTATTCTTATAGAACAGGGGTAGTCAACCTTGGCTCTTTTATGACTCGCGGACTTCAACTCCCTGAATTCCTGAGCCAGCATGAGGGAACTATGGCCCCTTCATGACTTGCGGACTTCAACTCCCAGAATTCCTGAGCCAGCACAGCTCAGCATGGAAACCTCTCCATTTCTCCTCAGCATGGCTGGCTCAGGAATTCTGGGAGTTGAAGTCCACGAGTCATAAAAGAGCCAAGGTTGACTACCCCTGTTGTAGAATTTATATGATTTTTATGATCCATCATCAGAGTAGTTGCAAGCATAGTTCTGGAACTGAAGCTGTAACATTCACCTTGAGGGAATGACTTGTCACCAGAACGGTGGGAATGCAGTCTTGTAAATTTTCCTAGCAAAGGAACATTTTCAGAGCAAGAGCCACATTTGATTTCTGAGCAGTGTGTTTTAGGATTCCAAAAACAGGCTAAGCTGGGACAAATGATCAGATCATGACAGAACATGGCTTCATCTACTTTAATTAAAAAGTGACTACTTTACATTATGCCTAATAAATTTAATAATTTCCCCCTGAGATAAATGAAAAGTTACAAACTGGTGACAAATTTGGGCAGGGCTTTGAGGCAATGCTTTTCATTGAATATGTGTTGGCCTTGAGTTATGCATTTTTGCAACAATTGACAGCAACGTTTGATATAATTGATTGTGCCGTTTCCTGCTAAGCTGCACAGGCTGGGAATGAGAAAAGTCCTGTGATAGTTTATTTTCTAACTCAATGGAGGAATTCTATTTGACTCCTGCTTAGACAACGGAATTTTGGAATCTGACAGGTACCCTTTTAATCCTCATACATTAAATCACTTGACATTGTTACCTGGACATATGGGCTAAAGTGCCCTGTAAAAGACAGTGTGTCTGAATGCACAGCAAAATACAACCAGGTGGATCTCAGAGCAAACCGTTGTTTGTATAATAGCTCACTCAATTAAGTGACGGTTTTGCATGGATTTGCAATCTGTTGAAAGTTAACACAGAAATAATGAGTTTGTGAACTGAAATAAGAATTGTTTGGTGAACCAACTGTTCCTGCCACTGAAGGACAAGAATGATGCATGCATTGCCATTATCAGAACCTCAGCTTTGAGAAATTGCTAGATGTTTGTTTTTTAATGGAGCATGAGATTATTCAAATAGGCTTTGAATGAAAAAAAGTCATTTATGAAACACAGTAGTCTTGTAATGTCACTATAGTATCATCATTAACAGAAGGAACCGCCAGTTTGGTGTACGATTAAAGGCAATGAGCTAGAACCTAGGGGACCACGAATTCTTTTCCTGCCTTAGCATAAAGCCTGATAAATAACTTTGGGCTAGTCGCTTAGCCCTAGAGAAAAAACAATGACAAACCGTTTCTGAAAATATTGCCAAGAAAACTATAGGAACTGGTCTAGGGCAGTGGTGGCGAACCTATGGCATGCGTGCCAGAGGCGGCACTCAGAGCCCTCTCTGTGGGCACACGTGCCTTCGCCCCAGCCCTGCCTCCCCCCACGGCCTCCCCCCTCACCAGCAGCCCCTCCGGAGGAGACTCGCCCCCGGGCATGGCCCGCACAGAGCAGCGCAGCCAAGGACATGGCAGCCAAGTAGTGGGGACAAGACTCCGCCTTCACGCTCCGTCATGCGCAGATGATGCTGCAGGGCGCAGGTGGAGGTGTGGCCACCATGGCGCTGCTGGGCCACTTGGGTAATCTGTTGCGGCGGGCTGTGGAGGCGGGTGGCCCTGCAGGCAGACGGGGGCACAGGGTGGCGGGCAGGGCGGTTTTGGGGCACTCGGTCTCTAAAAGGTTCGCCATCACTGGTCTAGGGAGTCACCAGGAGTCAACACTGACCGAAAAATAACAAGCAAACAAACACATACACACATACAACACTCCATCCCCCCCCAAACACTCTAAACCAGAAAAACACCCCTTCCATCTGATGGGATATCCTTATGAGACAGATTATTCAGTTTTAGTTCATATGAGTATCTTAAGAAGATTACTTCATATGACTAAAAAGCATCTCAAACAATCCCCATAAAGCAATGTTGTCAATTTCAAAAGCTGAATAAAATATTTTCAAGTATTTATCTCTTATAAAACAATTTTTCCTGACCATTCAAATGCTGATTATCCTTGAATAATAGATGAAAACACTCTTTTCCATAGTTTTTACTTTCTGTCTGCAGCAGAAACAATAATGTATATGCTGGAATCCTTTACTGAATAGTAATTTATCTACATGATTAGATTTACTGACACAATTGCTCAAGACTGTCCAAATATTTACTATATAATAGACATTATAGTATACTATGTAGTATATGTATATATCACTAGACATTTACTACAACAGCAAATGCTCAAGACTTCTGTTCCCATCTATATTCTTCAGAGATAGGCCCCCATCTGTTAAACCAGCTGATCAAATGAATTAGGGCAAACTTAAATGTTTATGAAATGAAGGATTTACTGCAAACGTAATATTACTGATCTTTTAAATGATTGAAGAATTGAAAGAATACTGGAACCATGCATTTTCTTCACTTCCAAAATAATCATACCCTGAAAATGAAGATGATAAGTAAACACCCTCATAAACACAATGAAGTAATTTATTTTAAAGACAACTATGTTAGACATTTGTAAATTGAAAGAGAGTGATGAAATTGTAAACATTTATGTTCCATATATTGTATCTGTCCAAAAAGAGAGGAGAAAATACTATTACAAACATTTTTAAGTACCCAGAGTAGGCTTTATACACAATGCAGATTGCACCGTAGCAAAGAGAAATTCTGTTTATTAGGGTTACTTTTATAGCGATAAGATTGGAACAATTTATGAGGGCAATCCCAGTAAACTGCATCTTCACAGCAAAAGCAAAGCCGAAAAGTGAGAAGAAATTTGCACAGGCGATAAAAGAGGAAAAGCCAGAGAGTCTGATTAAAGTCTTGTTTGCCTCTATATGCATTTAATCAAAACAGAGTAAAGGAAACAACGGAGCGGAAATGGAAGCATATCAGAAATGAAAACAGAAGACAATCGCCTGGTTTTGCGGAAAAAGTGGTGGTAGTTTAATTCTTTCAAGAAATAACAAAGCCGTTATAAAAGAAATATAATCTATAATCCCAGAAAGAAATCAGGGGTTTTTTCCCCTCCCCCCAGTTCTTTTTCTAGGGCTGTCCTATGAAATCACTGTCAAGGGAATTCTGAAGCTAAGATTTTTAACCTATCCATTTACATCTCAAAAAGCATCATCTCTCTCTCTCTCTCTCCCTCTCTCTCTCTCAATTTATGACCTCGGGTTAAGACACACAACCAGCAAAAACCATGCTGTAATAGCAATACCGAACCACAGATGTAGCACTTAGCATTAGCAGATCCAATCAAAGCATTAATGCTCTCTATCCTCATGCAATTTCCTCTCTTTAACAAACCATAGTTCAGATTGCAGTCTGACATCTGCGAGAACCAGGAGAGCTGAAAATCAGGAATTTACTAGAAAACTGGAAATTAGGAATTAACCCAAACTGGAGGAAGAGTGGGCAAAGAGCACAGACGTTCATGTAATCCCCAAACCATGCCTTGGCATTATAAAATGGATTTCTCAGTGGTGTCATGTTAACTTTAGAGCTAGGTCAAGCTAGATCAATATTAAGGCAAAGAATCTTAGATATAGGCCAAACAAACGTTGCCTTTTTAAACAATATAATCGTAAATAATTAAGCACCTAAACCAGCTTCATATTATATCATATCGCAGTCCCCAAATTCAGGTTACCCTTATCTTTAGTCCAATTTAATATTTTCTATGGGGTCCTTGGTGCTCTCTGAGCTTTCTTGTTTTCTTGCAGATATTTCATTACCCAACTAAGTAACATCATCAATACTAGAAGGGAGTGTTCTCTGTTTATATACTAGTGGATTGCCCTGTCAGTGCTGGTGGGAGTGTTGTAGTTCCTTGATTAGGATGTTGTTTACTGTTAGCTTGTTTGTCTAAGTTGATAATTTCTTGGTTGGGGTATATTTTCTCCAGTTGTTTTGGAAGGGAAATATAAGAAACCCCCCCTCCTATGAAACCTGATACTGCCTCTATGACACAGGTGCCATAGAAACCACAGCACATGTTATTTTGTATTGTCAGTTCTACAGGGACATTCACTACCTGTTGATTATCCCTTTTTAAAGTAAATTTCCTGGGCACTCCAATATTTTTTACTTGCATTATTTGTTAGATAAGTAGGACAAATCTATTTTTTCTAAAAGCAGCAAAATTCTGCTACATTATGTCTAAGCTTTGCTTACAAATGATTGCCAACAATTCTTAAAATTAAGGGTTAACTTTGCTTTGTTTTACTGAATGTATTTTAACTGGTCAATGATGAAAACATTGCCTGTCTGTCTGTTTGCTTGGGCATTACATTAGAATTAAGCCAGCAAAGCTTTCCAATCCATCATGCTCATGTTTACAGAATCAATTAACTTCATTGTTGAAATTTAAACAAATAATGCTTTAAATATTGATTATTTAATTGGGAATTCAAGAGACAACAAAGACAGAGTGCAGAAATACTGGACAGTGTAGGTGTGGATCAAATATGGTAGCTAGAAAGCAATACAACAGCGCCTATTTGCAAAAAGGAAAAACCTATATAGCAAATAAAAGCATAGGGAATTTCCATTCTAAACTGTATCTAATAAGAATAATAAAAAAAACCCTGCGGATTTTGCTCTAGGGCTTCTTTAGCAAGATAAAACATTTCTCCTACACTGGAATTATTGCTGAATTACAAACTTGATATTGTAAACTCTATATTATAGAGACCAACTTCCTAGAAACAGCACTCAGTACGGTGCTTTTTCAGAACATAATTGAAGTAGCTGGATTTTTAAACTTATTTAATCTTATTTTATTAAAATGATCTTAGGCCAGATATATTATAAGAGAAACGCGCACAAAAAAGAATAGACGTGAAGTTTGTATTATTGTACAAACTTCACCTATTCTACCTTAGCTTGCCCATAACATCTAACAAGTACTGAAAAAGGTAATTTTTCTCAAAAGTGCTTAGGACAGTGCTTCTCAATTTCATTAACAGAATTCCCTAGCTGGCATTCTAGGAACTGAAGTCTGCACATCTTAGAGTTGTTGATGTTGAGAGACACTGGCTTAGGACAGTCTCCAAGGAACAAAAATTTCAGGGTATGTTATAATATATTATCTACTACAATAGGGGGTATTACATTCAGCAGCAAATAAATATTCCCAACAGTAGGTCTAATTAATTTTTAAAAATCAACTGCATCAGGAAGCAAAAAAGTTGCATATAAAGAAACAATACTACTCCTTTTGTATTTACGTTGTCATGAAGTTCATTTCCAATCTTTCAGACAAAACAGTATAATGTTCTATTTTAATATTTATTACCTTCACTGCAAATTGTTTTAAAATGTGCCTGAACGGAAAACAGTATAAAGACATATTTAACATTATTGAAGTACCATGAGGTACTTTTTTAGTCATCACGTTTTTGACACCTTGCTAAGCACTGGTGGTACTCGAATATTGTCATGTCCTAAAAGAGGTACAATCTGTGAAAAGATTGAAAAGCCCTGGTTTAAGGCATCTGGCTATACAATGGGAGACGATGAGTTCTAGTCCTGCCCTAAGCATGAAGCCCTCTTTGTATAGTAACTTTAGGCCAGTCCTTGTTTTTCAACCCTAAGAAAAAGACAATGGCAAGCTACTTCTAAAGATCTTGCCAAAAAAACTGCATAGGTTTGTCCAGGCAGTTGGCAGAAGTCAGGAATGACCTGAAGGTACACCCCCCAAAAAAGTCCATGTAATTCTATATACATGAGTGAGCAGGTGGCAAAGGGTGGATGAAAGAGCTACCCTTCTCTTTAATGAGCAGAGAAATAAGTGAGCTGCCAAAGGAAAGAGCTCTTCCTATATCCAAGATAGAAATATATCAAATATATCTCCTCTGCCAGCCCCCAGAAAGCTGGCAAAGGGTTTTGCAAGTGAACAAATATTTGTGGACTTGGTTACAAGCCTGGACTAGCTAACAGGCTTCGGACAGAAGTTAAGGTTTCTCCTAAGAGTTTTCAGACATTTTCTATCATCAAAAGAGAGGGAGGAGAGAGAAAGATTGTGCCGAACTATCTCAGTCATGCACAGTGCTCTCATCTTGCTTTCTGGCTGTTCCTTGTTATCAGCATCTATTTCTGAATGACAAATTGAACCACACACCCAGCCCTCCATAATCTATTAGCTATTCTGTTTGTTTGCCAATAAGCCATAAAATCACTTGTCCTATTACCCAAACTTGGTCACAGTGATATGAATGAATGTGTGTGTCCGTTTTTTTTAGTTAATGATTGATGGAAAGATAAAAACACCAATAAACGTACCACTCCTTCCCACAACCACTTTGGGAAAGGCCGGCCTATTCTACCAAAAAGAGTATAGATCAGTGTTTCTCAACCTTGACAATTTTAAGGCATGTGGACTTCAACTCCCAGAATTCCACAGCCAGCATTGCTGGCTGTGAAATTCTGGGAGTTGAAGTCCACATGCCTTAAAATTGTCAAGGTTGAGAAACACTGGTATAGATGAACTAGTCCAGGGATAGGCAACCTTGGCTCTTTTATGACTCGTGGACTTCAACTCCCAGAATTCCTGAGCCAGCATGGCTCAGCTTGGAAACCTCTCCCTTTCCCCTCAGCATGGCTGGTTCAGGAATTCTGGGAGTTGAAGTCCACAAGTCTTAAAGTTGCCAAGTTTGAAGACCCCTGGGTTTATATCAACCTCAGCAATTTTAAGATATATAGACTTCAACTCCCAGAATTGCCAATCCAGCTGGGCTTGGCAGGGAATTCTGGTAGTTGAAATCCACATGTTTTAAAACTGCTGAGGTTGAGAAACACTGGAATAGAATAAGTAACTGACAGACAGGTTTACATAAAGGAAACAATGAAGATGAATAATCCAAAGCATGGAATTTTCTAACTGGCTCAAGCAAAATTATTTAACAAGTTTTTTTTGCTAATGGATGAAATACCCTCGGCAAAGAAGCAACTATAGCTGTTTGGAACAGCTGCAATGACATTCTATTCAGATCTTCTAGGCTCCATGGAAAATGCTACTTTTAGAGAGATGGATGCTTGATTTGTGAAGAGGAAGCAAATTGTCCAAAGATCTGCAATACCTACTTCATAATACATGACAGAGAAAGAACCCAAAAAATGGAAATAAAATCTGAACTTCTTTCAAAATTAAACCTGACAGAGATAGTCATTAACCGCACTACCGGTACCATAATAGAAAAATGTACAACAGAACCATTCATCATATTTGAAATCAAAAGATAAGGATCCCAAGACACTTTTTAAATACAAACATTAAAAATCACAGATCAAGGAAGAATAAAGAGCCATGAACACATAACAAATGGCATTAAGCCTTTTTAAAACAAACTTGTCTGTTTGACAAAGGAATGGAAATAATTATGTTCTACTCAACAAAAGTCAAATAAATTGCCGTTTTGCCACAAACATACTTTGCTATATATAAAAGTTTCTACAACAAGCAAGAAAAATGTAATTATACGCCAGGTTTTAAATAAATGCAAAAAGGTGGTGGGAGTGGAATAATGTAATATAAGAAATAACCCATGAAAGGATATTTTAGTATTTACCAATATTCAGTGCATTATGTATTATTAGTCACTAACATTTCTGCAGTATAGAGCCACTGAACAAAAGCAGCAGTCATCACACATCAAAGCAGATTTGCCAGTTAAGGCACAGATGTTACTATCTATTAGCATTTTTTAATCCACCACTTCCTTTCACACATGATAGTTATTTGTGGCCACAGGGGGAGTTGGATACCGAGCAAGCTTTTGTCGGTCTCCTCTCGGGTCTTCCTGGAGGCAATTCTTAATTCCCAAAAGGGTGTGGTTGTTTATAAGCTTGTTCCAGTGCACAACGGCATATCGTATGTGGCATTAAGAAAGCAAATTTAGACACTGTAGAGAATTAGTCTCCAACAATAGTGCATTCAGAAAAGACACATGGTGTATTATCCTTCAGATGGCATCCTTTCAGGGCATAAGTAGGTTGAAAATCCCAAACTTGTCTGAAAGACGAAATGGGACAACTCGCCACAGCCAACTTGCTATGGGACGACTCACCGCAGGACAATTTAACAATTCAATGTAATTATTTAAAATAAATAAAACAATATTTTAATTGTTGTCATTCACATTTCATTTTGTCCCTCCTTTTGCATCAGTTCTTTCATTATTCTATTTCGCCGTATCTTTGATATTAGTGTAACTCTTGTCCGGCAGCGAGTTGTGCCATAGCGAGTTGGCCATGGCGCATTGTCATAGACCCCTGGAAAAAGGTGTGGCTACACGTTTCCTTATGGCCTGCCACCATATTAGGGCATCTCAGTTTGCCTCATGGGTTATCTGCATTCTGAAACTAGATTACCTGCAGAACTGTATCACGTGCTTATTCTGAACGCGAAGATTAGCACAAAGTAGATGGTGAATTATGTTTACAGGCGGTGTTAGGCAGAAGAATATTTTTACCTAAGGACAGACCTAAAGAGACCCAACTGTAATGGCATCTACACAGATTCTAAGTTGGTGTGTTTGCAAAGACATTTCTACTTTGCTACACACTTTTCTCTAAGGGGAAAACTAGCACCAGGGATACAAAAGAAGAAGGAACTTGTTCAATTCCTCATAGACCAGGGGTGTTAAACTGCTGGCCGGTTTCATCATACCAGAGCCATGCCCACCCCATTGCCGGCAATGGCGAAAAAGCTCCGATATGTTGCGCGACGTCACGTGACGTCGCGAGTTTGACATGTCTGTCATAGACCAAACGTTTTTCATCCTTGACCTACATCATCATGTAAGCAACCGTGAAGAAATCAGCATTGGAAAATAGGCCCCCATTCTTTCATCACAGAAATTTCTGTCCCCCCAAGAATGGGGAATGTTTAGCAGTTGAAGAAAATGGAGGCATTGACTATAATCTTTAGTGTACAAAAGGTTATTTATCAGTAAAATTGAAGCCATTCCTATATGTGCTAGCAAAGAAATACCACATTAATAATCTGTTTCAAAATCCTGTACTGAATAACACTCTTTAAATGGCAGTTTTAACTTGTTTTTCTGTTGTCTCATCTTTGCATTTATGTTATTAGAAAACATATAACTATGCAACTTCTTAAATTCTACTAGAACAGTGGTGGCGAACCTATGGCACACGTGCCAGAGGCGGCATTCAGAGCCCTCTCTGTGGGCACACACGCCATTGCCCCAGACCCGCCTCCCGCCGCCGGCCTCCTCCTCACCAGCAGCCCCCCCGAAGGAGAGTTGCCCCCGAGTGCAGCCTGTGTGGAGTAGCGCAGCGAAGGACATGGCAGCCGAGCAGCAGGGACAAGACTTCACCCTCGCACCCATCGTGTGGAGTTGATGCTGCGGGGCGTGGGCGGAGCTGCCATGGCACTGCTGGGCCGCTAGGGTGATCTGCGGCGGGCCGTGGAGGTGGTGGGTGGGGCGGGGGGGCAATTTTGGGGCACTCAGTCTCTAAAACAGCGGTTCTCAACCTATGGGTCGCGACCCCATTTGGGGTCGATTGACCATTTCACGGGGGTCGCCAAGCAAGGCTGTCTGCCATTTTTTTTCCCTTTTCCGACGGGTGCCTTACCTCCCTTGGGCTGGGCCAGCTGGTGGTCGGCCTGCTCCGTCTCTGCCGCTTGCCAGCTATGCCTCTGCCGGCGCAGGGGTGGAACCACGCATGCGTGGCGCTCCCGGGCAGGGAAAGTCCTCGACTTACGACCGGTTGGGTAGTCCTCGACTTACGACCGGTTTAGTCCTCGACTTATGACCGGTTGGGGGTCGTAGCATTAAAAAGGTTGAGAACCACTGCTCTAAAAGGTTCGCCATCACTGTACTAGAAGAATTTGGAACTCTCAGTCTGCTGTCTCACTGCCAAGCCTAAGAGCTTATCGTTCCTATTTGCTCTGCTACAAAGGGATTCGTTAGGAATGAACTATTCATTACACAAGAGATTCTTGTGGGCACGTGTCCAGTTGTGACAAGGAAAGATTCTCTTATGGCTTTCATCACAAGTTCAACACAGTAACTCCCCTTAGATGTGGCCTGCATTTAAAGTGCAGCTACAGGATGAGTACATCAAGGCTGCCACCAGTCTTAAGGCCAGTCAGAAGTATCTCTATCCCAGTTGACAATATTCAAACCCTGAATAAGATTACTTGCAGTTTTCTTTCCTAAAATGGTAACTTACGAAGCCAGGATAAGTGATGTAAAAATTTAAAACTATACAGGTAGTTCCTCAACTTACAACTTCCTTTAGTGACTGTTCCAAGTTACAACAGCACTGAAAAAAAGTGACTTATGACTGTTTTTCACACTTAAAAGTGTTGCGGAAAGTTGTCATGGGATCGGCTTTTGCAACCTTCTGACAAGCAAAGTCAATGGGAAAGCCAGATTCTCTTACCTGTGTTACTAACTTAACAACTACAGTGATTCACTTAACAGCTGTGGCAAGAAAGGTCGTAAAATGGGGCAAAATTCACTTAATTGTCTCACTTAGCAATAGAAATTTCGGGCTCAGTTGTGGTCATAAGCTGAGGACTACCTGCATTTCCATTGCTAAACCCTTCTTCTTTTAAAAAGCAATTTACAACATGTCAGCAAGATATACTTACAGAAGCTATTGGTAAAAACAAAAAAATAAGGCTCTCTGGCTGTATTTTCTCTCTCTGAGGCCTATATGACCATGTTGATGTTGTTCTCTTGACAGAAGTACAGCATAAAAAAATGTAACAGTTCAGATAAAGCAGTCTGATTCTCTACTTTTGAAGACAACTGAAAAAAAACCTGAAGATAAGAATCAAAACTCTGGCATCCCGTTATTATTTCTTCTGTAACAAAGCAGTCGAGATGCAACTCACATGACTAATGTGCTCCAGAATTGTCGCATAAATTCAGAAGGATGTTCCCATAACATTTTCGCTTTATTCAAAAAGGAACATTTTATCATTTCTGAACTGCTTTTATTCATCAACCTAGATGCTGTTCAAACATATTTTTGCAATCTAAAAAGAATAGAATACTTTAGAGCAGAGGTCCCCAACCTTTTGGGCACCAGGGACCGGCTATGTGGAGAGAGGTTTTTCCGTGGACCGGAGGGGGCATGGTTTTATGTGCTGCCTGCATCCCACCAATGGGGCTTTGCTTGTTTGTGTGGCCCGGTACCAGTCCATGGACCGGGGATTGGGGACCCCTGCTTTAGAGCAGCTGTTTTCTCAGTCTCAGCATCATTAAGATATGTGGACTTCAACTCCCATAATTCCTCAGCCAACAGATTTGACAGTACAGCTTTAGAGTGGATATATGTATATTTTTTCAGTGCTTAAGATAAACCAAAACACTAGCCCAAGCAATCAAGATACAAAAAAGAGGTTTGTTTTTTTTTAAAAAAAACATTTAGCAAGTGATTGCCATGTAGCAGCTTATGCGCTTTATTCTATCCACAGAATCAGAGATGACCAAAAATGGCCAGACCAGGAGTAAGAAAGTATCACCAGCTGTGCACGACATTTCAAAACCGACCACTTAGATTTTCCACAATCTTCTTGCTAAGGCACTCCTCCAAAAACTTCTGTGTTATGACACAGTCTGGCTGGGCCATTCCTCCCTTTAGAACTAGGAAAGTTTAGTGTGGCATCTCTCCAAAGTGGCACCTTATTTCCAGATGTGCAGTGCTAAGCTGATTGTTTGATTCTCTGTCCCAACATGGGTAGGCTCCTAGACTGAAAAACATATTAATGCAGTTTACTCTGAAAGGCTCAGAACTGCACTCGGCACTGAGATCAGTGCAGGAATCCCAATGCTTTTATATTATCCATAAAAGGTTTTTCACAATACAGTAATATCTATTCTATATTCATCTGCTTCTACCTACTACCCACTACATACAGAGGCCAAGTGTACTATAAATAGAATCAGTACATTATCACAGCCTATGATTTTCAACAATCTGCTCCACAGTTCTTTCTGAACATTTGCTATTTCTCTTCAACAATCTTTTAGCCATATAGCCAAACTCAATATTCCTCCCATTTTCTTATATCAAGGAAATAACCCTGTGCCAAATGATCATCAAGAAAACTCCACCTTAAAAAACAGATCCAGAATTTAGTGGCTTTGCTGAAGAAAGTATTAACAATCAGCCTTAAGTCTTAGCATAAAATACCTTCATAATTATTCTTCATTGCACCATGATATAATTCAAGCTATTCTGTTGCCCTAATTATACCCCAGTTTAAAGCGTATCTTGTATTTGATACCTAGAAAGTAAAGATTAAACAACAATTGGAAATACAATTGTTGCAACAATTGCAACACAACTGTTGCAACATGCCTAGTGGTAATTGCGTTTATTTATTTATTTATTTATTTATTATTTAGATTTATATCCCGCCCTTCTCCTCGTAGGACTCAGGGCGGCACTTATCAGCACTTTAACACCGAAGAGCCTATGGACATGATGTAAGATCAGATCTGTAACTGCCCTTGTCTCTCTAAAACTGTTATTCTCAGAAAACCAGGTTTAAAACCTCACACGTACATCCTTTTGGGCTGAGATGCATCATTTAGGGGTTTTGTGCCAAAAAAAGCTATCATTATCATGAGCGTAATCAGTCCTTGAAACGGTTGTGGATAATCTTTGGACTTTAATATGTATAACATGGGTTATAATTTTAGGGCTTTTTTTTTTACATTATAGTGTTGATTCCAACATTGCATTTATTTATTTATATTTTGTATTTCTTAATCACTCATCTCCCTCATTTTTCCTGATATAACTTAATGGACCTGCATCTCTGGTATTCAAAATTGTGTGTGATCATTATAGCTGGGGCACAGATCAACATGAACATTTCATGCAAAGTAAAAACAGAACTCATCCTGTACTAAGTAGTCCTTGCTGAAAGAATCTCCTACTGGTATTACATATAAGTGTGGTGCCTTTCCAACTGACATACTGCTAAGTTTCACCACTAGAGTAGAATAGAATAACTTTATTGTCACTTTGAATGTACACTAATCGGCATACATTAAAATTAAATTTTGTCGCATACAGCTCTCAAAGGGTCACCACCTCCAATATACACTACATAAATATGACAAAAATAAATAAATACATATACCCACATATATTACAGAGCAGACCTATCAAACAGAAGGCCCGGGGGCCAGATGCGGCCCGCGAAGTGGTTTCATGTGGCCCGCGAAGCCCTCCTGGAAACAGTGAGGGAACGGCCCCCGCTGCCTTGGCCCTGGCCCAGGCCGGCCGGGAGCCAATGTACAATTTTGTGGTGGCCATCTATGCTGAAACGCATTCAGTCTTAGCTCCACAAGGCCGTCTGGAAACAGCGAGGAACCAGCCCCTGCTGCGTCGGCCACGCCCCCTGGGTGCATGCTGGGGAGGTGTCACCCTTTGTGAGGAATGAAAAAATGGGCCCTGCCTTGGCGCTTGCCCTGGTCCCACCCCCTTCTGCCAGAGACTCTCAGAAGTGTCCCACTCCTGCCCAGACCCCCACAGGCACCCTTGACGCGAACGATGTAGAGCTGGCCATGCCCACCCAGTAGGCCACACCCACTCCATCCACGCCCACCCAGTAGGCCGCACCCACCCTGGCCACACCCACCTGGCCCCCTGAGGGCAACCGCAATGCTGATGCGGCCCTTAATGAAATTGAGTTTGACACCCCTGACATAAGAGAAACAACACAGTCTAGTTCAGGTTATGTATACATGTGCATGGCGAGAAAAACGAATTTTGCGAGTTTACCAGACGGATGGCGTAGGGAACAAAGTTATTACAAAATTGGGTAGTCCTGCTAGAAATACTTTGAAACCTCCTCCCAAAGGGGAGCAACAGAAACAGACCGTAAAGTGGATGTGTGGGTTCTCTAACAATACTTTGAGCTCTAAGCACCTATAAGCGCTTATAAGCAGCATCCCGAATACCAGGAAGCGAGCTTCCTATGATCTTCTTGACTGTCTTTACCATTCTCTGTATGGACTTTCTATCTGAGGCTCTGCTGCCACCAAACCAGACTTGATGCAAAAAAAAAAACCTAATCAGATGATAAAATTTTCATAGCAAAGTATATTTAAAAGCAGGTATATGAGTCCAAAGATGCAACCATGAGCACAACCTGCTTTTGTTTCATTCTCCTTAATATGAGAAATAAAGAGATAAGTTAACTGATCTGATAACCGACCTCTATATAAAAATGGAAAGGCAACCCGCCCACCCACACACACACAATTAAGAACAGGACTGTATCTGAAATGATGGAATAACTCAATTTAAAAATCTGGTAATGTTCTCCTAGGTTTGCCAGTGGTGGCAAACCTATGGCACGGGTGCCAGAGGCGGCACTCAGAGCCCTCTCTGTGGGCACGCGTGCCGTCGCCCCAGTCCTAGGCCTTCAGCTGGGTTTTATAAAACCTTTTCACTTTAGGCCTCCGCCGCCATGTGCAAAAAAAAAAAAAAGGTTCAATCAATCAGTCAATTTCAATTTCTCGCGGGAAAAAAAAAGATCTTGCAAAGTTGGAATTGATTGACTGAACTTTTTAGTCCCACCCAGTCTGCTGTTACCACCGCAGCCACGCCCAGCCAACGGGCCACACCCAGCCAATGGGTCACACCCACCCGGCACCCAACGATGCATAAGTGGGTTTTGGGTTGCAGTTTGGGCACTCAGTCTCTAAAAGGTTCGCCATCACTGTCCTAGGCCATTGCAGCAAAAACACCCTCCAAATATCTACAACATTTAATTGAGCCACAGCTATTTCAGCTATTAATCATTGTACAAGAATCCTTTTGCTTGCTTGGTACCAAAAATTATCATTTCATTTTTTCATAAAATTATTCTGGAAAAACAAAACTCTGACTAAACTATGATATGGTAATACCTTTTAATAATGGAACCTACATTGCTGAATAACAAATAATATGCATTCATATTATATACATCTGATGTATCAATCCTTTTTCTCAAGAGGAGAAAAAAAGAGAGAAATATTTTGCACACAACCCCGAGCGACAGGTCCGTATGCCAACGGAGCCTTCCATTTATTTTTCTTAAGCAGCAGCCAGAGATCCTGATCCAGCAAAGGACTTTGAGTCCTGTTTTGGAATGGGAAGGAAGGCCCAGGAATAGGTTTTCAGCAATTTAAAATTAATGCCACTGCTATGTACGTCCATTGGGCTGCAGCAGCAGAGTGCCAAGATAGCATGGCATACTCCATTTGTTTGGCTGGCATAAACTGGATCTTTCCCTTCCAGAGCGGTCTCCTTTTAATGACTACCCCATCTAGTCTTTATTAATAATTTATTTGTCTATATAATACGATCTATCAATACATCCCATTACAAAGAGGAAAGGGAAACTAAAAGATGGAGTGGAAAGGAGAGGGAGAAATCTAAAGATAGAAATCACGTAAGGTTTCAACTTAGTTCTAATAGTAAGCATCAAAATAGAACCCATAAAAGGTGAGTTTTGGGATAAACATAAAGTAAGTAGAAGATTACAACACAACGCAATACAAGTGGTATTCGGTAATGTTACACATAAGGAATGTGCTTTTTGTTCTACCCTCAAATCAATGTCAAATCACCCTCAATGGCAAACCACTTCTGTAATAATGCCACAAAAATGCATGGAGGCATCTGCCATTGTTTTACTATGACTTTAGACTGTAGATATATAGGTATGGTAACCTGGTTTTAAAAAATGCCTGGAAAATATTAGTCCATACACATACATTTACTAATCTAAGAAACTAGTAAATTGTATTAGCCATGAAAAGAAGCCGTTCTTTTTGGCTGCCATGTAAACTATTTGTTTCTTTAAAAAGTTAACAAAAATGTCCCTTCTAACCCCTCATTCTTCCATCCACAGCAATGATCACATTCCTTGTAGGAAATCCTGGGTTGCTTATGGCTATCAGACAAGTTACTCCACAGTGCATCCAATCCAAATAGTCATCATATTTACAGAGGCTAATTTAGCACAAGATTTCTCAAATTCTTTGATATCAACATGACAATTCTGCAACTATGCTAACTGACAAAACATGGTATTATAGAAATATTTTCAACCAGCGATCAACATTTATGTAAGATCACATCCATTCTCAGTAAGCTTATAACAGCTTTCTAAAATAGATCAGTAATATCACATGTACTGTATTATTTATTACAAATCTTGCACTGTGATAGAAAGCTGAGATAATGCTTTAGAGTCATTTCCTGACTTTATAGCTGAACTAAGATTTAAACTAGCATGCCAATAAGAAGTGATTAGTACCCTGCAGAAATGTTGACTTCCATATGTTAGTTGGAAGTCTGGTAGTGCAATTCTACACAACTAGAACTTAATGCATATGTTCTAGAAATAAAATAGTAGAGAAAGCTGGAAGCTATTACTGCATACATCAATAAGAACAGGTAGGGCTCCTAATAATGCTATACAGATTCATGCTTTTTCAACCAATCCATCCAACAATAGCATTTTAGTATAGATACACTTCTATCCTAATATCCTTGTCTTTCCAATCCTTAATCACCTATGCCAGTGGTGGCAAACCTATGGCACACGTGCCAGAAGTGGCACGCAGAGCCCTCTCTGTGGGCACGCGCACCGTCGCCCCAGCCTTGCCTCCCCCCATAGCCCCCTCCTCAGCAGCAGCCCCCTCAGAGGAAAGTTGTCCCCGGGTGCGGCTCGCACACAGCAGCACAGCCAAGGACATGGCAGCTGGGCAGCATGGACAAGACTCCGCCCTCGCGCCCCATCGCGTGCAGTTGATGCTGCAGGGCGCGGTTGGAGGGCAAGGCCGCCATGGCACTGCAGGGCCACCTGGGTGATCTGCTGCGGTGGGCTATGGAAGCAGTAGGTGGCCCTGTGGGTGGGTGGAATGGGGGGCAGAGTGCGGGCGAGGGTGGAGTGGGCGGGTGGGGCAACGGTTTTTGGGCACTTGGTGTCTAAAAGGTTCGCCATCACTGACCTATGCCAAGTTCTTCCATACCAAATCCCTGCTCTGCAAAATAAAATATTCCACATAAAGCCAAAAAATTGTCCTTGCCGTGATATCCCAAAGTGCAAAGGTAATATTCTGCCATGTTAAGATTAAAGAAGCACAGGAATCTGGTACAAAGCTAAACTCGTGCATTAACCTAATAAATTAATCATACGTCTGAAACATCTACCGATCAATGTTCAATAGGGAAGCAGAACATAAATCTTGCAATTTTTAGCCCCATGTTTGAAAGAAAAAAAACAGGATGATTAAGTCCCCCTATCTTCTGTGGCCTGGCAAAGAAGCACAGCAAGATCTGGGCTGAAGGTTGGGTCAGGGACTCTGGGACCATGCAGAACTTTGTCTGCAACATGGACTGTATGTAGCAAGTTTATATTCTGACTCTGTCTTTGCTAGCATCTGCAGGGAACAAGAGTCCTGTTTATGCCCAAGCAAGTCTTCTGCCACTCAAGATCAAGAGTGTTATACTTTGTCATTTCAAAACATAACCATCTAAGACAGTGGTGGCGAATCTTTTAGAGACCGAGTGCCCAAACTGCAACCCAAAACCCACTTATGCATCGTCGGGTGCCGGGTGGGTGTGGCCCATTGGCTGGGTGTGGCCAATTGGGGGTGTGTGGCCCATTGGCTGGGCATGGCAGACTAGGTGGGACTAAAAAGTTCAATCAATCAATTCCAACTTTGCAAGATTTTTTTTTCCCGCAAGAAGTTGAAATTGACTGATTGGTTGAACCTTTTTTTTTTTTGCACACGGCAGTGGAGGCCTAAAGTGAAAAGGTTTTATAAAACCCAGCTGAAGGCCTAGGACTGGGGCGACGGCGCGCGTGCCCACAGAGAGGGCTCTGAGTGCTGCCTCTGGCCCCCGTGCCATAGGTTCGCCACCACTGATCTAAGAGAATAGAGAACCTAAATAAGGGCATACTCATTCTTAACAGTACATTACAAAAATAACCATCAAAGGTTAGATTTACAGACTTACAGATTGATATTAATTGTTGTTGGAAGGGCCATGCCTACTTCTTTACAGGAAAGGATTATCCTTAGTATTATAAACATAAATGAGCAGTCATAGAAGAGAGCTAATCCAGGAGGTATCAATAACTACAGATGGGCTCTATTTGGAATCATCATTTTTTCAAAGCAAGTGGTTAATAATTTTGTTTACTTGATCTTGATTGGGCTAAGCTTCTATCAACTTTGTCAGATCAACGAAGAAACAGGCCCTGTCCAGTGCACTTTGATAGCTTGAAAATAGCTGGGCCAGACCTCCATTTGCTTCTATGACAGATTTGGTCAGCCTTGGTTTCTCTCCTAGCAATCTTTTAAAACGCCCACCCTCAGATTGTTTTTATAAACTTTTGTTTTGTGTAAGTAATAATTGGGAGAATACAGGTACTGATATAGCCTGCCTTGTCAACCGTTTTCCTAAACATTTAAAAGTACTACTCACTACTATATAAAGAGCACACTCCAGAAATATGAGAAATATATATATATATATATGAGCCTGGAAAATAACATTCTTCTGTTCTTAAGCAGTTAGCTATGCAGTATTACATAACAGAACTTCAATTCAAGTGGGCAAATTTCCTTTGGGGGGAATATAGATTTTCACAGATGGGTCTCATTATAAGTTATTTTTTATGACGGTTATTAATCTGACTTCTCTGAAAACAAAACTCATGTAGCAGTGGGTATGAATTGATATTGTGATCTCTCTTCCTTTCCCAGTCATTGTGAAAACATAACTCCTCAGGCTTAGCCAATGACAAGTATAATTTGTCTGCCAAACTTTGTATCTATTAGGCCCTTTGTAGTTATATAAACTGGCAGCAATATAGCATTTTCTGCAAATTGTGCAGTACCTTACCCTGAGAAACTATTGAAATTCATGGTTGGAAGAGGTGAATAAAGTAAAGCATTGTGTTTAGCGAATGGTAATTACTGAAAAACACTACTGCATATAACGCGCAAAAACTAAATCACCATAGAAAATTCCAATTCTTTAATATCTTTCTCACCAAAGAATGCCAACCATTTTTGATATAGTACAAAAAAAGAAAATAATGCAGAAAAAACAGACATGGAAAATTGAAAAACCAACTGTGATTCCCCAACTTGGGAAGGAAGCCTATAAAACAGCGGCTCCCAACCTTTTATATGCCCCGCACCCCTAGAACGCTTTTGATATATTCTTGCACCCCTTACAAAAGTTCAAAATAACGGCGACAAATTATGCTTATACACTATAATTTTGAAAACCCAAATTTTCGCCCCTCCTGGAATATCATCTCGTACCCGTGGTTGGGAACCCTTGCTTTAAAGCAGGGGTAGTCAACCTTGGCTCTTTTATGACTTGTGGACTTCAACTCCCAGAATTCCTGAGCCAGCTAAGCTGGCTCAATTCTGGGAATTGAAGTCCACAAGTCATAAAAGAGCCAAGGTTGACTACCCCTGCTTTAAAGTCTTCAGAAAGGTTACAAAAAGGGAAAGAGCGTCATTTAAAACCATAAAGCCAAAACAAGTTCTTTGGGTAAGGGATTGTGGCAAATAGTAAAGGGGTAGGAAAGCAAACACAAGAAAACTAAGTCTAGAGAAAAACATAAGATGTGTAGAACTGTTGCAGAGAAGGACTGGGAAATGTAATTTCTGAGGAAACAGTAAAAAGCAAATCATAATAAATGAGTTGAATCATTACCAAGGCTCATTGACAAGGAACACTAATGGCATGAGGGCACTGAAGTAGCTTGGCACAGCACAATGGGGAAGTACGAAAAGGCGAGACTAAGCTCATTAATGTAGAGAAGGGCTATAGGAAGAGACCCCTACATCTGTACAAAAGAGTTATCACTGTAGGACACAAGTACAAAGATAGCATAAAAACTACAGAATCAGTAGTTTCCTACAGAAAACTCTGTCAACGTAGTGCAGAAGCAAGAAAATGGGTGTCCTCTGGATTTGAGGACTTGAGCAGCCACAATTTCCAGCCAATGGAAGCCAAGAGTGTTGGCCAAAGTTATCTATTTCTCGTTTGTCCTTTCAAAAGGTGGCTGTTTCACGGGATGATGTTGTGAATAAATGAGTAGGAAATCAAAATAATCCCCGAAAAGATTGCCCAATGGAAGAGTGGAGAAGAATCTAAAAGTAACACGGGGGATTGTAGAAGATGTTTTCTATGAGGGGGAAGCTATGGATGGCTTCTAATTGTTGGACTGGTAGAGTTTATTTATTTATAAATTTATTTGCTGCCCATTTCATATCCAATGACTCTGGGCCGCTTATAACACAGAAAGCTTACAACATAGATTTGAGATTGTCAGAACAATCTGATGAGGCTTAAGACAGACTCTCAGGGCAAGATTCCTACTGTAGGTGTGGTGTACCTAAAATGAGGTACCAACCACAGGAATGACCTCACACAGAGTCTTGCAGAAGTTCGCACACCGTTAGTGTTTCTCAACTTTGACAACTTTAAGCTGGGTTCACTTCAGCTCTCAGAAATCCCCAGCCATCTTGGCTGGGAAATTTGGGGACTTTAAGTCTACACATCTTAAAGTTGCCAAGGTTGAGAAACACTGCACTGGAGAATAAAGAACCATGGTGGGAGCAGTAGACCCAGGAGAATAAAATGTTTTCCCCGTCTATCAGGGCAACCTGGTCTACCCAAACATGGGACGGAGCATACTGCTCCCGTTCGCCTTTCAGCCCCAATCTAGGAGCCTTCGCAGGCAGTCGCATTCTGTGACCAACTATGTTTTTGTGTTAAACTTTAAATTTACTGACAAAGGGCTAAAGGGAGGCTATCCTAGTCTCCCTCTTCGTCGGTAAATTTAAAATTTAACACACCCAAGACTTCCATTGGGTGCAGGTGTCCAAGCTTGAAGGGCAGACCGGCCAAGTGCGCATACATGGGAGGCTTCAGGAAAGGCAATTCGGTCCACAGACCACACTGTTCCTTGGAGAAAAGCTAAAAAACTGAAGAAGAAGAAAAGCTAAAAGGCTAAAAAGCTGCTCTCAGAATTGTGGCTTAAGTTAAGTGAGAGAGAAGCTCCTCCAAAACAGGCTTACAATCTGAATCAGGAACCAAAAAGGGACTTAACTGACTTAAGGCTCCTTCACTACCTTATCCAAGGTGGGTCACAAACCTCTTAGTAGTCCCTCCAGTAGCCAGGGCTTTTCAACCAGTGGTACGGGTACCACCTGTGGTACATTGGCACCTGGCAGGTGGTACGCGACCATCCTAGAAAAGTGGTAGCGGGGGAGGGGAATGGGAGCGCCGCCGGGCGGCAGGCAGGTGTCTTGCTCGGCTGTGACTTGGGGGCACTTTTTTCAGTGCCATTGTAACTTCGAACAGTCACTAAGCGAACTGTTGTAAGTCGAGGACTACCTGTACTTCATCACTTTTTTCCTTTTTTTGTTTTTGGGTCATCAAGTTTTTGACCCCTTGCTGGGCGACGGGTGGTCCTCGGATGTTGCCATATCCTAAAAGTGGCACAATGGGTGAAAAGGTTGAAAAGCCCTGCAGTAGACCAACTATTCTCCCCCCAACCTGGTGCTCTCCAGGGGCAGAGGACTACAAAGCCAATCCCACCAAGCCAGCATCCTGCAGATCAGGCCAGCTGCAGTCCTGGAGTCGGGAAAGGAAACCCAGAGGAGGCAGGCCCCCTTCCTCAGGGCCACAAGGGCCCCTCCAGAGCTTTGGCGTCGGGGGGGGGGAAGTGAAGTGGGGAAAGGTACCCCGCAAGCAAGCAGCCTGCATCACAACTCCCATGCTTCCCTCCCGCTCTTATCGAGGGGCTCGCAGAGCCGCGGGAGGGGGTCGAGGCCGCCGAAACGACCCTCCGGGCCGGCTGGGGATGATGGGAAGGGGCTCCCCGCCGCTTCTGAAGGCGCTGGCCGGGAAGGGAAGCCCGGCGGGTAGGGGAGGCGGCTCCGGGCAGCCGCCGGGGCTCTGGAAAGGCTCCGGCTGGGCCCGAGGGCAGCTGAGGAGGAGGAGGAGGGCGGCGGCAGGCCCGGGGGCAGCGGCCGGGTCCACCCCTCGCCTGAGGGGAACGCGTCGGCCGGGACCGACCGGGCGGCTCCTGGGCGCCGCTGACAGGCCAGGCCAGGCCGGGCCGGACGAGCCAGGTGCGGCCCTACCTGCCGTAGATGCCCTCCGTGATGCGGTTCCGCTTCAGCGGCCGCCGGAGCTTGCTGCAGTCGGCGCTCCGGCGCTTCATCCTCCTGCCCGCCCGGCTCGGCGAGTCCCAAGCTGGCCTGCTGGCGGCGGCGACGGCGGCGGCGGCTGCTCCTCCTGCCCCGCCCGGCTCACGGCGACAACATCCGAGCGCGCCGGCCCGCGCGGAGGCCCGGAAAGACTCCCGCTCCCGTTCGGCGCTCCGGCTCTGCGCCTCCCCGCCCCTTCCTCCCTCCCCTCTTTTCCCCCTCTCGGAAACAAAGAAATAAAAAATAATTTCAGATCCGTCCCTCCCCGCCGCCGCGGCCCCGCGCGCAGGCTCCACGCCTCGCCCCGCCTCCTCCCAAGCCGAGGCCAATCGGCGGCAGGCCAAACATAAGGGCGATGCGGGGAAGGGATCAATCAGCGCGGGGCGAGGGCTGAGAGAGGCGGGCGCGCCGGCCAATGAAAGGAGCAGCAAGCGACCGCCCGCCCCTTCTTAAGATGACGAGAACCGCCCAGTCGCGCGAACCAGCGTCCTGAAGGTCCGTGAAAGGATTGAAGATTGAAGAGCAAGGTGTCCAATCCTGGGGCGGAGTTAGAGTGGGGGGGCGGGGCAAGCTCAATATTTCCCAATGGAAGAGAAAGAAAGGTGTGTGTTTTTTTTCCCCCCCTTCGATCTCATCCTTTGGTATGGGATTAGGGTACGGCCCTCTACGATTGATTGACGTCAATGCTGGCCAATAAACTCCTCCCGTCAACCGTGACCAGACGAGGCAAAGAAGAATGCTCCCGCTACTTTCTAAAAGAGGCTCGCGGACGGATCCGCCCACTTACAAAAGTGATGATACGTTTAGCCAATGAAGATGGCGCTCGACAGAAAGGGCACCGAAGGCGACCAATAGCGTTCTGGAGTAAGTGGGACTGGGCGTAATAGCCGTGCAAAGTGTCCTGGGAAATTGAGTCTTGGCCAATCGGGGTGGGATTTTCCCCTCTGTAGCCTTTTGTTAAGGTGGCTGCGTATCTATACGAACTGGAGAAGCTTTGCGGTGGTTTCACTCCACCCCCGCCTACTTCTCAAATTTTCCCATTCCTTTGGAGCAGTGTTTCTCAACCTTGACAATTTTAAGGCATGTGGACTTCAACTCCCAGAATTCCACAGCCAGCAATGCTGGCTGTGGAATTCTGGGAGTTGAAGTCCACATGCCTTAAAATTGTCAAGGTTGAGAAACACTGCTGGAGTCTGCATAAGTGTGTTCCTTTTTCAAAATGCCTATTTATCTTCCCCATCCTGAACAGTTTTATTGGGAACTAAGTTGGATCAGGTTTGAGAGAAGGATTTCTCTTGGGTGTAAAATATTTAAGTGTTACTCAGAAGTTTACTCCTGAAAAAAAAAGTATCTGTGGGGTTTATTTCTGAATCAATCATTTATAGGATTGGGAGGAGCTAAGAAAAATACACAGGCAATGAAAAAGCAAGGCGTTTTTTGCATTTACAGCAAAATAAATACATCCCTCTCTTCACTAGCAAACGGACATGCTGAGAGAGTGGCTTAAGAAATATACTGCAGAAACAGTCCAATAAACCAACATAGAAAGGACTTGTAGGAGAATGAAGGATCTCAAAAGAAGAAACCTAAACTACTGTGGCATGGAGTTCCACCGACTGGTTGCCCATGCAGAAAAGGACATACGGCTTTTCCCTGATGCTGCAACAAAAAGCTACGAGTAAGCATGGAGAGAATGTTACTCTGAGCTTACTCCATCGTGAAAGGGTAAAATGTGAATGTAATCTATGAGGAAACACCTTATATTTTGAGGAAACACCATATATGTTGACGTAACAGATGTAAGTCAATTATTGTCACTGAAAGAATTTATTTGCAGAAACTTATGTATGGAAAAGACTTATAGTCAATAATATAAAGGTTTCTGCTCCAAGGAAGATAATTTCCGGCAATGATGTTTTTTCATCTCATGGTTTTCTTCCTTTGCTAGAGCTGACATTGCCACTGGCTTTATTTTAGACTGCTTGAAAGCTGTCAAGGAGGCTCCTTCAAAAGCCAAGCATAGCAGTGATGATTCCATGTCATATTCTAGAGCAGGGGTGTCAAACTGCCGGCCCGTGGGCCAGACGCATCATCCCAAAACCTACCCACCCTATTGCCGGCAATGGAGAAAAAGCTCCGATATGTCACGTGACGTCACATGATGTCACGAGTTTGACATGCCTGTTCTAGAGGCTTGTGAAGAGAAGGACAGAATCTGGAGAGTGGCCCCTGAAGTTTAATAATGCACTACAGGTTGTCCTTGTTTAGCGATCATTTGCAGATGTTGACAAAAAAGTAACCTTAGGACCAATCGTCTTCACCTTTACACCTTTACAGGTCTGTAGAGCAAAGTAAAGCTAAAATAACATTGTAAACACAGTTGTGGTTTTGTATAATGGCTTATTTGCTTAATCACAAACTTGCCAATCGTAGTTGGTCACTAAATGATTACCTGTAACCAGAATTTATGCAAGTCCATAATAAGTTATTTGTAATGATTGGCTCATACACTTTGCATATACTGTACAGGTAGTCCTCAACTTATGACCACAACTGATCTCAAAATTTGTTGCTAAGGGAGACATTTGTAAAGTGAGTTTTGCCCCATTTCACGACCTTGCCTCAGTTAAGTGAATCACTGCAGTTGATAAGTTAGTAACCCGGTTGTTAAGTGAATCTGGCTTCCCCCATTGACTTTGCTTGTCAGAAGGTCGTAAAAGGGGAAATCACGTGACTCCATGACTCTGCAACGGTCATAAATATGATCCAGTTGCCAAGCATCTGAATTTTGATCACGTGACCCTGGGGATCTTGCAATGGTTGTAAGTGTGAAAAATGGTCATAAGTCAATTTTTTCCGGTGTTTCGGTGTTTTTTTCGGTCAATTTTTTGAACAGTCACTGAATGAACAGTTGTAAGTCAAGGACTGCCTGTATATAGGTTGCAAAAAAAAAATCAACCAGAGCATTTGCTGAGTTCTTCTTGGTTTAGTGAGAACTGCTTAAATGCACATCAATTTTGGAACTTTGCTTTTGCTCCGGGGAGGAATTAGCCAGGAACATGCAATTTACATTATCATTGCGCTTGTCTCCTCCGAGTTCAAGTAAGTGCACGTATGTCAGGCTCTCAAAGTTGATGAGAATATATAAGTGTCTATTTCTGGGAGTTTTCAATAGTACACATTTTGGTGCAATTCCCATGATTGTATACCATCAGCTTGCTCAATACTAATCAAACATCTGTCAGTACAGGTCAGGCGGTCCCCTGGCCTGTCTTAGATTAGAGTTATGTGCTTTGCTAATTCCTTCTAAGAACTCTTATCACCTTCACAGCTTTCTCTTTTCTTTTTTTTTTCAGGGAGACTTGTGGAATGTTTGAACCAAAGGGACTGTATTAACTCTTGCCTGCTCCTTGGTTTGTTGCCTTCTTCTTAAGCCAGGATGTCTTCCCAGTATCCTCCCAATCTCCGGATTCGTCTCCCTGTGCTCATTCTTCTTTTGGAAGCTGCTTTCATCCTTGTATTTGGCTTCTTTGTTTCTTACGAGCAGAGTCAAAACCTTACAAGAGACTATCCAGGTAAGACTGCTTCCTGTTGGGGTTGAAGGCTGTCTTCTGTGGCAATGGAAGGTTAAGTAATAATAATAATAATAAAGTTGGAAGGGACCTTGGAGGTCATCTAGCCCAACCCCCTGCTCAGGCAGGAAACCCTATACCATTTCAGACAAATGGTTGTCCAGTCTCTTCTTAAAAACCTCCAGTGTTGGAGCATTCACCGCTTCTGGAGGCAGGTTGTTCCACTGGTTAATTGTTCTAACTGTCAGGAAATTTCTCCTTAGTTCTAGGTTGCTTCTCTCCTTGATCAGTTTCCATCCGTTGCTTCTTGTCCTGCCTTCAGGCGCCTTGGAGAATAGCTTGACTCCCTCTTCTTTGTGGCAGCCCCTGAGATATTGGAATACTGCTATCCTGTCCCCCCTCGTCCTTCTCTTCATTAAACTAGACATACCCAATTCCAGCAGCCTTTCCTTATATCTCAGGGGAATTCCTCCACTCCCCCCTCCTCCCCCAGGCTCTTGGGCTGACTCTTGCAGCTTCTGAGCTGTGAGGAATTCAGCACTGTTAATTGGGTACAGCCCCAGTTGGGAGGAAAGGGTACAGTTAAAGATATAGTGCAAATCTCCTTCATCTTTCGGTAAAATTGAGGGAGATGCATGGTTGAGGTCCTGAAGAGTCTTTGGCACAAACTAGACATGCATGGTCCAAATTTGAGGGTAGCCTCTGCTCTCCAAAACCTCAGATTTGTCCCCTCCCCAGCCTTTTGCCAAATTGCTATCAGATTCTACTTTTTAAAATGGAGGGTGAAATTACTTGCTATTTATTTATATCCCATCTTCGTATTTTTTTTATGAATCATTCAAAATGACAGACATATCTAATACTCCCTGCTATTTTTCCCCTCCAGAACAGCCCTGTGAGGTGGGCTGGGCTGAGCGAGAAGAACTGGCCCAAAGTCACCCTGCTGGCTTTCATGCCTAAGGCCATACTAGAACTCACAGTCTCCTGGTATCTGGCCCGGTGCCTTCACCACCAGACCTAACTAGCGTCGTTTTAATTGAATTGTATTTGCTTTAAATTAATTCTTATCTAGTTTTGGTACTGATTCCTTGCCATGTCTGCTATTCAAAGTCAAATGCAATACTTGGCCCAAAAGGAGTTTTGTAGGGCCAAGCAGTTTGGTTGCATTAAAGCAATTTCCTTTGCTCGTAGTTAACATGGTAGGGTATAGATCTGGAGCCCAGGGCACCTCAAGGGCGCCTGCTATGCGATCAAAAGTGTCAAGATGATGCATACCACCCTGGCACATCGTTTCCGTTCAAAAGTCCCACATTCAACTCCCTGACTATGACTGAACTGAAGACACCAAAGCCCGAGTTAAGACTAGGAAGCTTCTAACGTGACATAATTAATTGCTGCTAAAGAAGGGGTAGTGGTTTTAATATCAGGCCATTTAGAAAGAGGTAGCCAGCCACAAGGCCTCCAGGCTCAGAAAAACTTGCTTCGTTCTAATGGAACTGTTTTGGAGTACAGCAGCATAGAAAGGCCTGTGAGATATCAATATATAAGGCAGGTATATATAGTACTACAACTTGAATTAAATTACAGCTGGGCAGGAAATATCCCAATAGTCATTAGATGGCAGCAAATCCTCTAACGCTTTGCTGCCCTCTAGTGGCTTTCTGCAGCTTGCAGCCCAGATCTGGAACTAACCACAATAAAATAATGATTTCAGACAACAGTAGTACGGTGGTGGTAGTAGTAGTAGTAGTAGTAGTAGTAGTAGTAGTAGTAGTAGTAGTAGTAGTAGTAGTAGTAAGTGTCTAGGGAGATTCTCCATAGTAGTAGTAGTACTACTAGTAATAGCACCACCAGCAGTAGCAGCGTTTCTGGGGAAGACAGCTGGGTAAAGAGGCTTATCTTCACTCTTTCCATAAAAGTCATACTTAGCAAAAGCCATTTGATGCATAGCATAGGACAGTGATGGCGAACCTATGGCACGCATGCCAGAAGCGGCACTCAGAGCCCTCTCTGTGGGCACACCTGCCGCCACCGCTACCGCCAGCTCACGCAGGTCCATTAGGCCACCGCTGGTGCCCGGAGTGGCAGCCCCACCCACACAAAGGAGGCGAAGCAGCTGGCTAGCAAGCTCGAGTAGAGGTGGTAGAGCACGCCCCCCCCATGCGCTCGCTGGCCTCTGTGTGCGGGGGCTGATGGTGTCAGGCAGCAGCTGCCCCCGCCTCGCCTCGCAGCAATGGCACCCCCACCCTACCCCCTGCCTCACCCTGCAGGACGAGCCTCCTGCCCACTGCCCCACCTACCAGAGACCCCCTGGATCTCCCCCAATCCTGCCACGCCCACCCAGTGGGCCACGCCCACCCCCAAGGGCACCACAATGCTGATGCGGCCCTGGCACTTTGCGATAAATAAGTGGGTTTTGGGTTGCGGTTTGGGCACTTGGTCTCTAAAAGGTTCGCCATCACTGGCATAGGATGATTGTGCTAGGAGAAGTAAGCCAATATTGCAGCTGAGTTCACACACTTCGATAAGCTGTGATGTGGTTTGTCTGGTTTTGATTTAATTTCCCAGTCTTGGCAACTTCCAAACGCCTGGATCTCTCCACCCAGAATTACCTTTTCAACTCCTTGCTAAGAAGTTAGTTATCAGATGGGCAGCTGTATAAATGTTTTAAATAAATAAAAGTTCAGGTGTCTGGAAGTTGCCAAAGTTAAGCAAACGTTTCATGAAAGTTTTGAACTCTCCCACTGCAGTAGGAGAACCATGCTTTATGACTTAGCTGTATGTGCAAATTGGGCTACTGCATGAATCATGGTTGCAGCACACTCTGGCTTACAGCACAGAGCCTTCATTTTTTTTGAATGAAGAAAGGGATATGGGAGTGAGTGATGTGTATGTATTTATAAATGTGTACATACATATGTAGGACAGAGAGCATGTAAGGACCCACCCCACTTTACATCTTAAGAAGACAGAACTCTTGGAATATCTCTTCCAACAGGCATCTTTATTAAGAGAAGATGGTTGCAGGCGTTCTAGACAGGATCTGAGGAGTTCTCTCCCATCCTTCAATGTTTTAAGTGTTCCCAAGCAGCCCCCACCCCACAGTTCTTCCGGCGACGATCACTCATCCTCTTTTCCCAGATTCTAGGCGCTGCATTGTCCCCCCACTTTTCCCTTACTGCCGGCAAAAGGAAGACTTCAGAGAGCTGAGTAGATGAAAGGCAATGGCCATATTGTTATGGTCAGTCCTCTTGATGGGAATCAACATCCAGTCCTTTTGTAGTTTACTGAAGGAAGTGCGAGCCATAAAAAACCCCTGCTCATCCCCCTTCCCCTTCATCGTAGTGTGACAGAATCCAGAGAGGGCAGAAATGGGTTTTTTTTCCATAGTAGATAACTAGAAATGAAATATAATTGGATTCTGACAGAGCAGTATGTTCCTTGCGCTTTCCTGAACATAGGTGTGCACAGGCAGGCCTTTTCTGCCTGTTACATGGGGTGCCTAGGATCCAAAACCTGAAAGTCCATGTGTCCTTTGGCTTAAGATCCAATTGACAGATAGCATCAAGCTGTGATTGGATTGATGCTTCACTGTGAGCCAGGGGTGGGGAACGATGGCCCCTTTAGGACCTGTGAACTTCAACTCCCAGAATTCCTGAGCCAGTTAGGCTTTCATTCCCCACCCTTGCTCTAAGCCAGTGGTTCTCAACCTGTGGGTCGGGACCCCATTTGGGGTCGATCGACCATTTCACGGGGGTCGCCAAGCAAGCCGCCATTTTTTTTGTCCGCCATTTTTTCCGCTTTTCCGGCGGGTGCCTTACCTCCCTTGGACTGGGCCAGCTGATGGTCGGCCTGCTCCGTCTCTGCCGCTTGCCAGCTACGCCTCGGCCGGCGCAGGGGGCGGAACCACGCATGCACGGCGCTCCCGGACAGGGAAAGTCCTCGACTTACGACCGGTTGGGGTCGCGGCATTAAAAAGGTTGAAAACCACTGCTCTAAGCCATGATTTGTGAATAAATTGCTATGTCTGGGATTATGCGCCAAGCTGAGTTGAAACCAAACAAACCACATTAAGGCTCAGTATGACGGGGAGCGTACAGCTGGGTCTGCTGAAGATGGGTTTGCCCGTGCCATCTTGACAACAAGTGTTCCGTGTTCCCTACAGTATTTCAAGATGTCAGCCTCATGGTGATTTTCGGCTTCGCCTATTTTCTGGCCTTCCTGCAGAGATATGGCTTCAGCAGCATTGGATTCAGCCTCCTTCTTGCTGCCCTCGGAGTTCAGTGGGCCGTGATCGTCGATGGATTCCTCTTCCACTTCTCAGCTGGGAAAATAAGGATCAATCTGCAAAGGTAGAGGTCAAAGGTCACGGAGCTTGGTTCTCCTGCTAGGAATTCTGCCTGCCTCACCTCATAGGGTTAAGGGAAGAAGAGGAGGGAGGAGCATTGTGTGTGTTCATTACCTTGAGTTACCTATAGAAGCAGGATAAACATCTAATTTAAAAAAAAGTCCAGGGATTTCAGTGGGAACTTCCACAGGGTGTTCTTTGCGCCATTCTAGAATCAGCTCTGGAGAATAAACCTTAGGCCAGGGGTAGGCAACCTTGGCTCTTTTATGACTCGTGGACTTCAACTCCCAGAATTCCTGAGCCAGCCGTGCTGAGGGGAAAGGGAGAGGTTTCCAAGCTGAGCCAGGCTGGCTCAGGAATTCTGGGAGTTGAAGTCCACAAGTCATAAAGCAGCCTAGGCCTAGGCCAGAGGTAGGCAACCTTGGCTCTTTTATGACTCGTGGACTTCAACTCCCAGAATTCCTGAGCCAGCCGTGCTGAGGGGAAAGGGAGAGGTTTCCAAGCTAAGCCAGGCTGGCTCAGGAATTCTGGGAGTTGAAGTCCACAAGTCATAAAGCAGCCTAGGCCTAGGCCAGAGGTAGGCAACCTTGGCTCCTTTATGACTCATGGACTTCAACTCCCAGAATTCCTGAGCCAGCCATGCTGAGGGAAAAGGGAGAGGTTTCCAAGCTGAGCCAGGCTGGCTCAGGAATTCTGGGAGTTGAAGTCCACGGGTCATAAAAGAGCCAAGGTTGACTACCCCTGCCTTAGGCATTGTTTTCTATGTTCTGCAACTGAGCCAGTTAATGTCCAATAGATGGGAATTCTGGCAATTTCCCTGCTCTCGGTGAGGGAATGGTAAAAAAAAATAGTAAAAAAAAATGGTACAAAAATGGCCACAACAGTGCAATTGAAGCTCCATTTGTTTTTTTTTATGTGTGAGGTACATAAACAACAGAGCTTCAATCTCACCACGGTGGCTGCCATCTTAATCCCCCCCTCCCTCCCCATATCTTGTGAACATTCCTGGGTTGGGTGGCAGAAAAGCTCACTGTTATAAAAATGGTGTGGTAGAATGTTAGTCCAGAATCGCAGGAGCGAAAGGCTTTTTTCCTGAGGGCAAAGAGACAGAGGAGTTTGGAATGTCTGGCAGGCAGGAAGAGGGTGAAGATGGACCCTCCCTATCAACTCATTGTTGTTAGTTGTGAAGTCGTGTCCGACCCATTGCGGCCCCATGGACCCCAATGTTTCTCCAGGCCTTCCTGTCCTCTACCATCTTCTGGAGTCCATTTAAGCTCACACCTCCTGCTTCAGTGACTCCATCCAGCCACCTCCTTCTCTGTCGTCCCCTTCTTCTCTTGCCCTCAATCTTTCCCAGCATTAGTCTTTTCTCCAGGGAGTCCTTCCTTCTCATTAGGTGGCCAAAGTACTTGAGTTTCAACTTCAGGATCTGGCCTTCTAAAGAGCAGTCGGGGTTGATCTCCTCTAGGACTGACCGGTTTGATCGCCTTGCAATCCAGGGGACTCGCAGGAGTAATCCCCGTCATGGATGACTGCCTTGTCGTGGCGAAGGGGCTTGCGTAACTCAATGAAGCTATGAGCTATGCCGTGCAGGGCCACCCAAGACGGACAGGTCATAGCAGAGGACAAATGGCTGTCCAGTCTCTTCTTAAAAACTTCCAGTGTTGGAGCATTCACCGCTTCTGGAAGCAGGTTGTTCCACTGGTTAATTGTTCTCACTGTCAGAAAGTTTCTCCTTAGTTCTAGGTTGCTTCTCTCCTTGGTTAGTTTCCATCCGTTGCTTCTTGTCCTGCCTTCAGGCGCTTTGGAGAATAGCTTGACTCCCTCTTCTTTGTGGCAGCCCCTGAGATATTGGAAGACTGCTATCCTGTCCCCCCTCGTCCTTCTCTTCGTTAAACTAGACATCCCCAATTCAGCAGCCGTTCCTTATATGTTTTAGCCTCCAGTCCTCTAATCATCTTTGTTGCTCTTCTCTGTACTGTGGATTGAGTCTGAAATGCTTAACCGAGATACAGAACTGAGGATAGTGTTGGGGGGACCTTGATTTGACGTCTTTGGTTTATTCCAAGCCATTTTCTTTTTTCAATTGCTGGAGTAAGGAAAGAGATTTGCTCTGATTCATCTTTTGATCAAACCTCCCAGCGAAGGTGTTTGTGGGGGATTAAAATAAAAATCCGGATGGGGGCCACAATCACGCAGTCAAGCCCTGCCTGTTTTTAGGGTTGCCATCTTGACTTTTTTTTTGACACCCCCCCCCCACTTCATCCCTCATGGTCATCCCTGAAGAATTCCTTCAAGGGTTGAATTGCTGAGAGGCAAAGCAGCCAGTCAGTCTAAAGCAGGGGTCTTCAAACTTGGCCCTTTTATGCTTGTGGACTTCAACTCCCAGAATTCCTCAGCCAGGCACATGTGCCTGGCTGAGGAATTCTGGGAGTTGAAGTCCACAAGTCATAAAAGGGCCAAGTTTGAAGACACCTATCTTAAATCTAACAAACAAAACGGAGGCTGGCTGAGGAATTCTGGGAGTTGAAGTCCACAAGTCCTAAAAGGGCCACGTTTGAAGACCCCTGACCTAGAGAATTAGCTTGGGAAATTAATTGGTTCTGGCTCTTAGTAAATTTGACCTTGACAAATACAGTGCTAAGCCTGAGTATCTTCTATAAAAGTATCTGGCAAGGATAAAGAGTTAAAACACCAAGGTATTCACAGGAACTTGGAATCTTATTATAGACGTTAATGTCTATACACACAGTACAGAGAAATGCTAACTTCAGTTAACCTTTCATAATTGAGCAAAAAATCTTATTGTGTTTTTGTTTGAAAACATTACATCACAGACTGAGCCAATCTATATATTCTCCCCATGTGTCCACTGAGTCACATTTCTAAAATAAACAGAATAATTCCAAATTTGGGGAAAGATGCAGCAGCAGCAGCAGCAAGGCTAAGAGGGATCTTACATAATCGCAGGATGAATGTGGTCATCAGTTACAGTATTTCTTTAGGAATGTCTAAACAATCTACTTGTTCCTGATATAAGCCCCCCCCCTCAGATCAGTGGGACTTCTGCACATTTAAAATTGCAGCGGGATTAGCCGGAAGAGATAGAAGGCTTCAGCATTCAATCCTTGTCAACTGGAGATTTCAACTTGCAGAATCCTGATAGGCAAAGATCAGTATTTAGCAACCCCTTATCTTTTATTCCTTCTCAAACTGTCAATTTTCTTCAGTTATATCAGCTCTGAAGAAACTCAGCACAGTGTAGTTAAAGACCTGTGTTGAGTTTTACATTTCAAACTTCCTGAAAACGTGCACATTTTAATAGGGGTTAATGTATGGATGTGAAAGTTGCAATGTATGGATGTGAAAGTTGGACCATAAGAAAGGCTGAGCGCCAAAGAATTGAGGCCTTTGAACTCTGGTGCTGGAGAAGACTCCTGCAAGTCCCCTGGACTGCAAGGCGATCAAACCGGTCAGTCCTAGAGGAGATCCACCCTGACTGCTCTTTAGAAGGCCAGATCCTGAAGTTGAAACTCAAATACTTTGGCCACCTAATGAGAAGGAAGGACTCACTGGAGAGGAGCCTAATGCTGGGAAAGATGGAGGGCAAGAGAAGAAGGGGATGACAGAGAATGAGGTGGCTGGATGGAGTCACTGAAGCAGGAGGCGTGAGCTTCAATGGACTCCAGAAGATGGTAGAGGACAGGAAGGCCTGGAGGAACGTTGTCCATGGGGTCGCAATGGGTCAGTTAACAACAACAAAAACAAAAACAAAACAAAATGGGGATAGACAGAATGGATTTGGGGATGAATTCAGACCAAGGAAACCTGGAGGAATACAGACCAGCTGGGAAGCTGACAGCCTGGGTTTGAGATCTGAGCGCTGCTCAATGAGGTGAGCTCCCGTTACTTGCCCCAGCTCTTGTCTACTTAGCAGTTCAAAAGCATGCAAATACAAGTAGGGAAACAGGCACCACTCTGGTGGGAAAGTAACAGCGTTCCATGCACCTTGGCGTATAGTCATGCTGGCCACATGGCCGTGGAAATGTCCTTGGACAGTGATGGCGAACCTTTTAGAGACCGAGTGCCCAAACTGCAACCCAAAACCCGCTTATGTATCGTTGGGTGCTCGGTGGGTGTGGCCCATTGGGTGGGTGTGGCCCATTGGGTGGGCGTGGCTGCGGTGATAACAGCAGACTGGGTGGGACTAAAAAGTTCAATCAATCAATTCCAACTTTGTGAGATCTTTTTTTTTTCCCGTGAGAAGTTGAAATTGACTGATTGAACCTTTTTTTTTTTGCACACGGCGGCAGAGGCCTAAAGCGAAAAGGTTTTATAAAACCCAGCTGAAGGCCTAGGACTGGGGCGACGGCGCGTGTGCCCACAGAGAGGGCTCTGAGTGCCGCCTCTGGCACACGTGCCATGGGTTCACCACCACGGTCCTTGGACAATGTTGGCTCCCTTAGCTAAAAAACAGAGATGAGCACTGCCCTCTAGAACAGGGTTGGGGACCCCTGCTCTAGAACCAGAGATGACTGGAGAGGGAAAAACTTTACCGTTATTTTACAGATCAAGGAGACCCAGAGAGGCTGGCTGGACTTTTGGCATGAACCTAGGGGTGTCAGGTTGCGGGGGGGAGGAGAAGCAGGAGACCCACAGGGGTGGGTTGAAGCCCTACCCCCTTTTACATCCGTAACATTTCTTTGAGGCCTATAAAAGGGGTGGGTGGGTTTCAGTTGCATGGCTGTAGCCCCCCTCTTGATTTTTTGACTCCCTGTGGACATCCCTGGGAAGAAGCCCACCGTGGACTGCCACCATGAGTTCCTATGCATCTAACTGCCCCTCTGCCAATGGCAACCACTGTTTTCACCGCCTCCAAAGGGTGGCTTCCTTCCAAACCATTGAACCCAAGAGGCAATGAGTCTGATTAAATATTAGCTTTGCACAGATGCCCATCTTATTTATGATTTCAAAACTAATGACCCTGTCTCCCTTTTAATGAGGCACTCCATCTTCTTCCCTCATAGATTACACTTCAGTCCCCATGCATTTGCCCCAGAATGTGTGGGTGAGTGGATTAATGTATGTGCACATCCCCATGAAGGCAGCTCCTGCTATTTGCATCTCATCAGTAGCCTAAACTGCTTTTGACACCTGTAAAAAAAAAAAAAGTCAAATTCCTTTCTGTTCAAAACAATGCCAACAATGCGCGTAAATTGTTCTGGGTTTTTTTTTTCTCTTTTAATGGTCTCGTCTTAGGCGTCAAAAGACAAAATGAGCCCTTTCAGGGTCAAGAACCAAATTTAAGGTTTGGAATGAGATGAGGGCTGCTCTGGATTTGGGGCTATGATGCGAGAGGCTGTTATGTACTTTACGCCAATCTATTTTTAACATCTCCCCCTAGCTTTGAGAGAACAGTGTTCCTCCAAATGCAAACGGTTCCTCATCCATCTTCGCAAGTTTGCAAACTGTTCTGTTACAACTGAGCAGTCATTTTCGAAAATAAGGGTTCTGATTGATCAGGGGCACTGTGACGTTCATTACACCATCATCAATATAGGGACGTACTGATTTCTTGTGGTTACAGGATCATCACAGGTTTACAATGTATGTAACAGTTGTATTATTAGGATTCTTAATTCTGTAAATACACTTCTGAGGGAACGTTAGCTTAAGGCAATGTTTCTTAACCTGGGCATCTCCCAGAATTCCCCTGGCTCTGGAATGCACACTCATTCAGAAAATCACAATAGGAAAAGCAGAAAACTCTAGATCTGATTGGAAAAGAATCTCACCATCTAAAAAAATCCTGCTGATGATCTTCTTCTTCTTCTTCTTCTTCTTCTTCTTCTTCTTCTTCTTCTTCTTCTTCTTCTTCTTCTTCTTCTTCTTCTTCTTCTTCTTCTTCTTCTTCTTCTTCTTCTTCTTCTTCTTCTTCTTCTTCTTCTTCTCCTCCTTCTCCTCCTTCTCCTCCTTCTCCTTCTCCTTCTCCTTCTCCTTCTCCTTCTTCTCCTCCTTCTCCTTCTCCTTCTCCTTCTCTTTCTTCTCTTCTCCTTCTCCTTCTCCCCCTCTCTCTGTCTGTCTCTGTCTCTGTCTCTCTTTCTTCCCACCAGCATTTTAACTGCTATTATGAGCATCACCACAGTGTTGATTTCAACTGGAGCAATACTTGGCAAAGCCAATCTCATGCAGTTGATCTGGATGGATGTGGTGGAAGTGACCGTCTTCACCGTCAATAGATGGGTGGCTGTGACTATTCTGCAGGTACAAAGCTGTCCTTTTGCAGAATTTATTCAAACCTAGTTTGCCTAGTAGTTCATACTTCACGTTATTTTATAACGTGTATCATTATTGACTGGTCAGGTTAACCAATCATTGGGCAACTTGATTTTGACTTTGCGTACAGTGTAAACAGGATACAGGTGGTCCTCAATTTACAACCACAATTAAGACCAAAACGTACGTTGCTAAGTGAGAAATTTGTTAAGCCCCATTTTACATCTTTTCTCGTCACATTTGTTAAGTGAATCACTGCAGCTGTTAAGTTAATAACATGGTTGTTACGTGAATCTGGCTTCCCTGTTGATTTTGCTTGTCAGAAGGTCTCAAAAGGGGATCACATGACCCCGGGATGCTGCGACCGTCATAAATGTGAGTCAGTTGCCAAGCATCCGAATGTAAATCTCGTGACCCTGGGGATGCTGCAGTGGTCATAAGTGTGAAAAATGGTCATAAGTCACTTTTTTCAGGGCCATTGTAACTTCGAACGTCACTAAATAAACTGTTATAAGTCAAGAACTACCCTTATTATTGCAATTTGTAAGCTGTGAGCTGCAGTTTATGATAAAAGGGCAGGAACAGTGGTGTTGCAGATTAAGTGTCTTTACTTTTCAATGCTGACATGTCTTCGGAAAAGGCAGAAGGAATGGCATATCCTGGATGTGGGAGGGACTAGTTGGCTGGCTAGCTGGAGTTTTCACGCTGTCGTGTTTTATAGTAGATATTCCATATTGTCAGCTTTTTTTCTTGTTTTGTTTTGTTTTTTTTCAAAAAAATAAAAAACATAAGCACAGGGATCTTGCACACTAATAAGGAAAATTGTTCTGGGTGTGATTTAGCATGTTGTAGGAGCCAGCCAGGGTGGGCTAGAAACCGTTATTGATTACTTAGTTCCGTGCTTCCAGACCCAGAATTCCCCAGCCAGAATTCTGGGAGTTGAAGTCCACACAGCTTAAAGCTGCTGAGGCTGACAAACACTGGGGCAGAGGATGAATTTAAAATTGCCCAGGGCAGCAATTCCAAAAAATGAAAGATTATTCACCCCTTTAGATGTTTTCCTCCCCTTATATTCAGTCACTGCAGGCTGGCACGTAGAAACCACCCTCCATCTTGACTACCTAGGAAATGGCGAACTGCTTTTGCTGTCCACAGATCCAGAGCCACGTCAGCATGATGCACGCCCACTTATTTGGGGCCTATTTTGGCTTCATGGTCTCCTGGACGCTCCACCGCTCCTCACCGGGTCGGAAAGCTGAGAAGGAAAGATCCAGGCCCATCTCGGATATGTTTGCGGTGCTGGGTAAGCAGTTTGCTTTGGGCAAGAGATAAAGGTCAAATGGTGTCCTTCCTGGGGCTGAATCTCATGCATGCCCACCAAATTAGGAGGTTCCCGTTTTGGCTAGCGGTATGGCATCCAGCGTAGGACATATTGCTCAGCAGTTGACATTTGATTTTTGTCTCTTGTTTCAGCATGACGCTGGAAATTTAGCTGCTAACATGGAGAGGTGTATTGATAGTAGTGGTGACTCAGTGCCTGGCTTTTATGGAGGACATTAGATCGGTTCCGATCTGGATTCAAGCCCACTTTTCAGATTTGCGAGTGCCTTGGCGCTTGGATCCTCAAGAGACTGATTGTGGAAACCCAGAGGTTTGCAAAAGACTAAGGACCACTCTCCAATCAGTCATTTGTCTGAAATGGTATAGGGCAGACATGTCAAACACAAGGCCCGGGGGCCAGATGCGGCCCGCGAAGTGGTTTCATGAGGAAACAGTGAGGGAACGGCCCCTGCTGCCTTGGCCCTGGCCCAGGCTGGCCAGGAGCCAATGTACAATTTTGTGGTGGCCATCTATGCTGAAACGCATTCAGTCTTAGCTCCACAAGGCCATCTGGAAACAGCGAGGAACAGGCCCCTGCCGTGTCGGTCCCGCCCCCTGGGTGCATGCTGGGGAGGTGTCACCCTTTGTGAGGAATGAAGAAATGCACCATCGCCTGGAAGTGGCCAGCAAATGGCCCTCGCCTACTTCACATATCTGGCTTGATGGGCTCCGGTGGAGGGGTTTCAGCAGGCAGTGAGGCTCCTCCAGTGGACCATGCCTTGGCACTTGCCCCGGTCCCACCCCCTTCTGCCAGAGACCCTCAGATCTGTCCCACTCCTGCCCAGGCCCCCACAGGCACCCTTGACGTGAACGATGTAGAGCTGGCCATGCCCACCCAATAGGCCACACCTACTCTATCCACACCCACCCAGTAGGCCACACCCCCCACCCCCTCCCGAGGGCAACCGCAATGCTGATGCGGCCCTCAATGAAATTGAGTTTGACACTCCTGGTATAGGGTTACCTGCCTGAGCAGGGGGTTGGACTTGATGACCTCCAAGGTCCCTTCCAACTTTTTTATTATTATTATTATTATTATTATTATTATTATTATCATCATCATCATCATCATCATCATCATCATCATCATCATTATCCAGACTTAAAAAGGAAATATAAGAATAATATTAAAAGGGAAGGGCTATGCTGCAAGACAGTGTACAAGTAGCTGTCAACAGTCATTCATTTAGCAACCATTCAAAGATACAACAGCACTGAAAAAAAAAAAGACTTATGACCAAGCCTTGCACTTACAGCCACTGCAGCATCCCTACAGTCGTGTTATCCAAATTTGGGTTCTTGGCAACCAGCACGATTTACAATGATTGCAGCATCCTAGGGTCATGTGATCATTTCTGACTTTCCCAGCTGACGCCTGTCAAGCCAAGTCAACGGGAGAATCTGGATTCAGTTAATGGCTGCCTGATTCACTTAACAACTGCAGTGGTTTGCTTAACAACATGGCAAAGATCGTAAAACGTAATACTTGCCTTGCTTAACAATGAAAGTACTGGTCCCAATGGTAGTCGTAACTCAAGGACTACCTGTACTCGTTATTTCAGATGGATCACACATAGATACGCTTAAAAAATGAAAAAGGGCACACATTTGCTCACCACAGAACTGCAGAATTGGAGAAGATCTGCAGAGTGTGAGAAAACCAAGGCTTTTGAAAGGTGGCTATCTAACGCAGGGGTCTTCAAACTTGGCAACTTTAAGACTTGTGGACTTCAACTCCCAGAATTCTGGCTGAGGAATTCTGGGAGTTGAAGTCCACAAGTCTTAAAGTTGCCAAGTTTGAAGATCCTTGGTCTAACCCAGTGATGGCGAATCTTTTAGAGACCGAGTGCCCAAACTGCAACCCAAAACCCACTTATGCATCGTCGGGTGCCGGGTGGGTGTGGCCCATTAGGTGGGTGTGGCCCCTTGGGTGGGCGTGGCTGCGGTGGTAACGGCAGACTGGGTGGGACTAAAAAGTTCAATCAATCAATTCCAACTTTGCAAGATCTTTTTTTTTCCCCTGAGAAGTTGAATTTGACTGATTGATTGAACCTTTTTTTTTGCACACAGCGGCGGAGGCCTAAAGCGAAAAGGTTTATAAAACCCAGCTGAAGGCCTAGGAGTGGGGCGATGGTGCGCGTGCCCATAGAGAGGGCTCTGAGTGCCGCCTCTGGCACCCGTGCCATAGGTTCGCCACCACTGATCTAACCACTTCTTAAAAATCTCCAAAGATGGGGAACTGATAATCTCAGTTAATAGATTTTCCACTGTTGTACAAATCTTACCGTCAACAAAATCTGGGTCAGTGTTTCTTAACCTTGACAACCTTAAGCTGTGCGGACTTCAACTTTCTGAGAGCTGAAGTTCAAACATTTTAAAGTTGCCAAGGTTGAGAAACACTGATTTAGGTAGTTGAATCTGTTACAGCCTGCTTATTTCTGGTCCTGGTTTCTATGGCCATAGAAAAGAATTGGTCATCCTCTTTACAGCTTCTCTTTAAGTAGCTGGACATGGTTATCGCACCTTCAAACAATTGTCTTTTCTTCGGACCGAACATCCCACATTCCTTCAGTCACTCCTCTTCCACTGCTCTGCTATATGATTCTCCCTTGCACTTACAATAATGTAGAAGGCAGAGCATTCAGTCTGGCCGATGAAAAAGCTGATGGGTGAAGCAGCCACACAGTACTGATTAGATCAGTGATGGCGAACCTTTTAGAGACCGAGTGCCCAAACTGCAACCCAAAGCCCACTTATGCATCGTCGGGTGCCGGGTGGGCGTGGCCCATTGAGTGGGCGTGGCCCATTGGGTGGGCGTGGCTGCGGTGGTAACAGCAGACTGGGTGGGACTAAAAGTTCAATCAATCAATTCTAACTTTGCAAGATCTTTTTTTTCCCCCGCGAGAAGTTGAAATTGACTGATTGATTGAACCTTTTTTTTTTGTACACGGCGGAGGCCTAAAGCGAAAAGGTTTTATAAAACCCAGCTGAAGGCCTAGGACTGGGGCAACAGCGCACGTGCCCACAGAGAGGGCTCTGAGTGCCGCCTCTGGCACCCGTGCCATAGGTTCGCCACCACTGGATTAGATAATTTAACAAGTATAGAAGAGCTTTTGAACTGGCTTAGCATTGGTTATTTGTATAGATCATTACTAAATCCGTCAAGGATATTTGCAAGGCATGGTCAGAAAAGTTAAGATAACTAGCCACAACAGTGCAACCCAAGTTCTGCCTGTTTTTATCCCCCTTGTGTATGACACACACACAAAAACAGGTGGAGCTTTGATCATAAGGTTGTGGTTATCTTGATTTTTCCAAGCATACTCTGCAGAAACCTTTGTCCGTGGTTCCTTTAATTAAGGATTAGCATACTGTCCAAGTACAGTTACAGATAAACGGACAGATCATGAAAGAGAATGCCGCTGGAGCTGTAAAACTGAGCCCTAGTCTGTTGATATTTATTTACATTTTGGCAGAGATCCCTGTTTGGGAGGATTATGACTCTGCTCTGAGCACAGCTATCTTAGAAAGAGCTCTGAGGCATTGCTTTCTGTTCCAAGAGATAAGCAGGCTTCCTTCTTCCTAGAAGGTCAAGGACAGGGAACACCCATCCAACTGGCATCTGGATCTTGCATGCAACTTATCAGCCTCTCCGTGTTAACAGAAAATGTCTCTTCTTGAAAACCTATAATAAGAATTAACAATCCGGGGAGATGCTCTTTATTTAAAATGTTGGTTAATATTTATAATAGTCTAATAGTCCTTGGGAGCAGGATTCCTATCACTAAGTGATGCGGTCATACAATGCAACATCACATGGCTCCATCACTTAGCAACAGCAATCCCAGCACTGCCAACTGCCATCATAACCCCAAGATATGCGGGTTCTTAAGCAGCAGGTGGCAGGAATTCTACACCAGGGCTTTTCAACCTTTTCACCCATTGNAGATAAGCCGAAATTTTTGCCATTTCAGCAAGATGCGAAACCTTCAATCTCCAGTCCTCCATTGTAGGTAAAACTTTACTCTTCCAATTTTGAGCTATCAACAAACGGGCAGCAGTTAAACAATACAACATCAAATTCGTTTCTTTTACATCCAAATTATGTGTAATACCTAGGAGAAACAACTGAGGCAAGAAAAAAAATCTTCTTTTAAAAACTTGCTGTAGATTCCACCATAGTTTTATCCAGAAGGCCTTAATAACCTTGCAAGTCCACCACATATGAAAAAAAGTTGCATCTTGTTGTCCACACCTCCAGCACTTGGATTCATAATTCTCATAAATGCGAGACATAGTTGCAGGATCCATGTGCCATCTATAAAACATCTTATAAAAATTCTCACGTAAATTTTGTGCCTGCGTAAATTTCACATTTCTCACCCATTACTAAATCCATCAAGGATGTTTGCAAGGCATGGTCAGAAAAGTTAAGATAACTAGCCACAACAGTGCAACCCAAGTTCTGCCTGTTTTTATCCCCCTTGTGTATGACAGACACAAAAAAACAGGTGGAGCTTGGATCATAAGGTTGTGGTTATCTTGATTTTTCCGAGCATACTCTGCAGAAACCTTTGTCCGTGGTTCCTTTAATTAAGGATTAGCATACTGTCCAAGTACAGTTACAGATAAATGGACAGATCATGAAAGAGAATGCCGCTGGAGCTGTAAAACTGAGCCCTAGTCTGTTGATATTTATTTACATTTTGGCAGAGATCCCTGTTTGGGAGGATTATGACTCTGCTCTGAGCACAGCTATCTTAGAAAGAGCTCTGAGGCATTGCTTTCTGTTCCAAGAGATAAGCAGGCTTCCTTCTTCCTAGAAGGTCAAGGACAGGGAACACCCATCCAACTGGCATCTGGATCTTGCATGCAACTTATCAGCCTCTCCGTGTTAACAGAAAATGTCTCTTCTTGAAAACCTATAATAAGAATTAACAATCCGGGGAGATGCTCTTTATTTAAAATGTTGGTTAATATTTGTAATAGTCTAATAGTCCTTGGGAGCAGGATTCCTATCACTAAGTGATGCGGTCATACAATGCAACATCACATGGCTCCATCACTTAGCAACAGCAATCCCAGCACTGCCAACTGCCATCATAACCCCAAGATATGCGGGTTCTTAAGCAGCAGGTGGCAGGAATTCTACACCAGGGCTTTTCAACCTTTTCACCCATTGTACCACTTTTAGGATAGGGCAACATCCGAGTACCACCAGTCGCCTAGCAAGGTGTCAAAAACTTGATGACCCCCCCCAAAAAAGGAAAAAAGTGATGAAGTACAGGTAGTCCTCGACTTACAACAATTCGCTTAGTGACTGTTCAAAGTTACAATGGCACTGAAAAAAGTGCCCCCAAGGAACAGCCGAGCAAGACACCTGCCTGCCCGCCCGGCGGCGCTCTTCCTCCTGTCCGAGGTTTTCATTGTTGTGAGCATTTCTGTTGAGGATTGGCAGCAGGGGTGGGGTGGTGTTTGGTTTTTATTCCCCCCCCTGTCTGCTGGGTGGTTGCAGCAGGTTTTGGTCACTTCACATGACCCTGGGACACTGTGACCGTCATAAATATGAATCAGTTGCCAAGCATCTGAATGTAAATCACAACACCCTGGAGATGCTGCAACATTCCAGCTGATCGGCGCTTCTTCTGGGCTCAGCAGAAGTGCCAGGATCAGCGCCGAGCTCCAGCTGGAGCCTGGCGCTGATCCTGGCGCTTCCACTGAGCCCTGACAGTCCCAAAGAAGCACCGATCCTGGCGCTTCCGCTGAACCCTGACAGCCCTGCAGCTCCAGCCATCTCTCACTCAGACTTGTGCGGTGCTGCCATCGGTTCAGCTCATTCCCCTTCCCCGCTACTTTTCTAGGATGGTCACGTACCACCTGCCAGGTGCCAATGTACCACAGGTGGTACCCATACCACTGGTTGAAAAGCCCTGTTCTACATAAGGAGTGCCGGGGTGCCACAGAGGGTGTGGGGAAGGCCAGTGGTGGGATTCAGCCGGTTCTCACCAGTTTGGCAGAACCGGTAGCTAATTTTGGGGGGGTTCGGAAAATCGGCTGGAGGAGGCCTCCCAGGCCTAGAACGGCTCACCGGAAATGTGTGGATTCTGCTTCCCGAAGTCTGTTCTAGGCCTTGGATGCCCAGGCCTGCATCCACGCAGAGAATCAGTTGAATCCCACCACTGGGGAAGGCCCCGGCTGGCTCAGGTCATGCATGAGCACAGGGAGGCGGATTGGGGGACTTAACCAGAGCGACCTGCAACTTTTCCTGCCAGTTTCCCCATGGACTTTGCTTGCAGGAAGCTGGTAGGGAAGGTGGCATATCGCAGCGGTGCTGCGACAGCTGGAACTTTGAGAACTGGTTGTAAGTACCACTCTTTTCAGTGCCGTTGCAAGTTCAAATGGTGGCTGAACGAATGTTTGGAAAGCGAGGATTACCTGTCAACATAAAGGACTTAATTTAAGTCAAAAGTTACTTCAAGTCAAGGAGTGGATTTATATAGTGCAGAGGTAGGCAACTTTGTCTCTTTTATGATTCACGGACTTCAACTCCCAGAATTCCTGAGCCAGCATGGCTCAGCTTGGAAACCTCTCCCTTTCCCCTCAGCATGGCTGGCTCAGGAATTCTGGGAGTTGAAGTCTGTGAGTCATAAAAGAGCCAAGGTTGCCTACCCCTGATATAGTGTATTAAGCCAGCCAATGGGTGGTTTGGGTTTGGATTAGTATCTCTGGGTTGGTGTAGCATAGTGTAATATTTAATGTCACCTTTGTTCTATCCATATTACAAGAATCTCTCCAGTTTGCTTCCCTTCCCTTGGGAACAAACAGATAAGGTCCCATGGAACCTGGAGGTCCAAAATTTAGAGGAATAACCAAGATGTGCAAATCTACTTATCAGTGCAGAAGAACAGGTGAAAAGAGGATAAAAGGCAATATGAAATACTGGTATTATCAGCATTTTCCCGCGGCATCTTTCAAAATACTTATTCTGATCCCTGGTTGATAGAAGGATAGACGATGGAACAGTCTACTCTTTGCCAGGATAAATTCCAGACTTAAGACAGGCAATCCCCCATGTCTGCCATAAATTATAAGCCACTTAACACCTGTTATTTCTTTTCAAACATAACATTGCAAAGGGAGATTGGGTTACACAGCTCCTTGAGCAAGTACTGGTTCTGCCACTTAGTTTGACTGACAGATCAAATGTTCAGCATAGATTTAAAAAAAAGGGGGGGAGGGAACTACCCAAAGATGGGAAAATAATACTAGCACTTCCAGATCTGGGCTGCAAAACATCCAGATGTCCATTAGATGGCAGCAAAGAAACGCAGGAAAACTTAAATCTGATTTCAGGCTCCAAAAACCAAGAAAGTTGTTGAATTTCTTCTAAATCTAAGCAGTTTCCTTTATTGTTCCTCACCTATAGACAGAAATTTTTGCATCATTAAAGATATACTCTGAGAAACTTGAGGAAAGAGCTGTCTTGACTCTCTTCCTCCCAACCAAACTATCTAACTTTGCTGTCTCTTGTTCCTCTGGAATGCAGCCCCTCCCGCTTGTAGACTTCTACAATTCAAACCTGGAAACCCTGGTAGTTTGCTCACGGTATTCCAGATGCACAGGGAAAAATTGCTACAGAGAAGTGCTATGATAAGCAGAAGCAAGCCATATAGGCTTTATAAAGTTACATATTCCTGGACTACATGTCTCCATTCCTTATAAAATCAGACACTCCCTTTAGGTCTGTGTCTTTGGAGAAGTGGCAAGGAATGGCAAATTGCAAACACTGATTTGATTTGTTTGAGAGGACACGCCTGCTTGACTTTAGCATTCTTTGTGGGCATGGTGCATAATGCTAGGCCTTATCAGCATAACAGTGTTGGAAGGAACCTTGGAGGTCTTCTAGTCCAACCCCCTGCTAGTGAGGACATCTGGGTGAAAGAGGGTGCCAAAAACTGGAAGCTGAGATAGCCCCTTTGTCAACTAACAACTTTTATTAAGAGGCTGCAGCTCACAGAAGCTATTATTTAAAGAAAGGGCTTCCAGACTCCTGATTTTTATTGTAGTAGTAGTAGTAGTAGTAGTAGTAGTAGTAGTAGTAGTAGTAGTA
>NW_015387675.1:415558-469005 GCF_001527695.2 Protobothrops mucrosquamatus
GTTGCTTCTTGTCCTGCCTTCAGGCGCTTTGGGGAATAGCTTGACTCCCTCTTCTTTGGGGCAGCCCCTGAGATATTGGAATACTGCTATCATGTCCCCCCTCGTCCTTCTCTTCATTAAACTAGACAGACCCAATTCCAGCAGCCTTTCCTTATATGTTTTAGCCTCCAGTCCCCTAATCATCTTTGTTGCTCTTCTCTGTACTCTTTCTAGAGTTTCAGCATCTTTTTTACATCGCGGTGACCAAAACTGGATGCAGTATTCCAAGTGTGGCCTTACCAAGGCATTGTAAAGTAGTATTAGTACTTCACGTGATCTTGATTCTATCCCTGTTAATGCAGCCCAGCACTGTGTTGGCCTATTTGGCAGCTGCAGAACACTGCTGGCTCATATCTAAGGGATTGTCCACTAAGACTCCGAGGTCCCTCTCACAGTTACTAGTATTGAGCAAGGTACCCCCTTGCTCAATAGTAGCATAGACTAGCAATGGTTCTCCTCCCATACTGCTGAAAACTGGAGCTCTGTTGGGTTTGAGAGTTTAACCATTTTTCTCCTTTGTGGTTTACCAGGTACTCTCTTTCTCTGGGTCTTGTGGCCCAGCTTCAATTCTGCCCTGATTGAGGAAGAAGACAAAAAATGGACTGCCATCTACAACACCTACTTTGTGATGGCCACAAGTACCATTGCCGCTTTTTCGCTCTCGGTGGCAACCAGCAGGAATGGAAAACTCAGCATGGTGAGACAGAAGCGCTTGCTTTCTCCATCAGAAGAGCCATGTTCTTGATCCTGTGGCCCTCCAAATGTTGAGGCGAGAAGTGGCCGTCCCAGTGGGTCTTGACAGGGTCAGGTTGCACAACCTTGGTTTAGAACTGTGTTTCTCAACCTAAGCAACTTTAAGACATGTGGACTTCAACTCTCAGAATTCTGGGAGTTGAAGTCCATGTGTCTTACAGTTGCTTAGGTTGAGAAACGTTGGTTTAAAACAGGGGGTCTTCAAACGTGGCCCTTTTATGACTTGTGGACTTCAATTCCCAGAATTCCTCAGCCAGTGTGCCTGGCTAAGGAATTCTGGGAGTTGAAGTCCTTCTTCTTGTGCCATATCCGTTATTGGACGTTGGCGATCATGTTGGCGATCCTGTTTTTATCAGCAGCCACTGATAAAAGTGCTGCTGAGTTTTGTCCAAACCAGTCCCTTAGATTTTGAAGCCACGATGTTCTTCTTCTGCCTGGACCTCGTTTGCCTTCCATCTTTCCCTGGAGGATTAAATGGAGTATGCCGTATTTTTCAAGTCCACAAGTCATAAAAGGGCCAAGTTTGAAGACCCCTGGTTTAAAATGAGCGAGGATAGATAATTAGGTTGTGATTATTTTGAGTTTCTTTCCTCTTTCTCAGGAGTATATCATACAAGTCCCCCTCTTAATGATTCACTCATTCCTTCCCCATTCCCTTAGGCCCAGTCTACATTCCTTCACAAAGATAAAGGGAGAAACCATCTGTAGAACCTGGACCTCCTGGAAAGGCAAATGAGTACATAAATAAAATCCTGGTTCAAGAGACTCCAAGGCTATTTTGCCTTTCATGAACAGAAAGCAGCCACCCAGTTTAACCCAGGTTTCGATTTCTTTTTTTTTGTTGTTGTTGTTGTCCAGGCTCACATCCAGAATGCTACACTGGCAGGTGGGATTGCTCTTGGTTTCTCCGCTTCCGACATCCAACAGCCTTGGATTGCAATGGTTTTGGGTCTGGCAGCAGGCACAGTTTCTGTCCTTGGCACAGCCTGGTTACAGGTAACCCTCCCTGTTTTATACCTTTTCATTGCTGGTCATGGAACAAGCAACGTGTGCTAGTCTTCTCCATAGTTATGAAGAGGCTCATACAGTCCATGAGGCCAAGGCCTCCGCATTCCACATTTCTGTGGAAAGAGGCATGCAGACAGTTCTGTTTAAAGCCCTACCTTGGGGCTGTTAAAAAATAATAAGAGGATAGGCCAGTGATGGCGAACCTTTTAGAGACCGAGTGCCCAAACTGCAACCCAAAACCCACTTATGTATTGACGGGTGCCAGGTGGGTGTGGCCCATTGGGTGGGTGTGGCTGCAGTGGTAATGGCAGACTGGGTGGGACTAAAAAGTTCAATCAAGCTATTTCAACTTTGCGAGATCTTTTTTTTCCCCGCGAGAAGTTGAAATTGATTGATTGATTGAACCTTTTTTTTTTTTTTGCACATGGCGGCGAAGGCCTAAAGCGAAAAGGTTTTATAAAACCCAGCTGAAGACCTAGGACTGGGGAGACAGTGCGCGTGCCCGCAGAGAGGGCTCTGAGTGCCGCCTCTGGCACCCTTGCCATAGGTTCGCCACCACTGGGATAGGCTATATGTTTATACATAAACACTGATGGTTGTAACTTCTAGTACAAAAACCTCATTGTGTGCTTGCCTTTTCTACATTCCTCTTCCTATCAAACTCAGGGACATTTGGATCCAGCCCTCAAAATCCGTGATACTTGTGGTGTTCATTACACTTTTGGCCTGCCCAGTTTGCTTGGAGGGATAATCCACGTTGTTCTCATCCTAGCAAGCCACCGCAAGAACCTCTCAGTGTAAGCCGAATCTGTCAGTTTGTATTACCCTTGATCAATTTTAAGAATCCTTGGTTGATAATCAGAGTCAGCTTACATGTTGTATAATCATGTGAGTGAGGAGGCCTGCAGAGGTGTGATGGACTGTAGTGAAATGATAGTTTCCCAGGAAGGGGGGGAGACATTCCAAGGAGGAGGGCAGGACAAGTAGTAGCACAGCCTGGAGCTGGATTGGAACAGAGTCAGGATCCCTCTCAGGGTATATCCATTAGGGTGAGAATAGTATTGGTTTAGTCTGGCAAGATTCTGTTTATTGGATATAAGCATAGAAAGAACTGAACTCTGGCTGGATTAGTTTACATCAGGAGTGTCAAACTCGCAATGTCACGTGACGTGTCACAATGTATTGTGACTTTTTTTCCATTGCCGCAATGGGGTGGGCGCGGTTTCAGTACGATGCACCCGGCCCGCAGGACAGCAATTTTTTTTAATATAAAGTTTTATTGAATTTTATAAAGTTGGGGAGGGGATGGGATCAGTATGGGAATTGGGGTTCGGGATAGGGGTCGGGGTTGGAGTTGGGGTTGGAACAGGAATAGGAACAACAATGGGGTTACCCCCATTAACATTTTCAAGCTTTAGCAAACAGACTATTGTCCGGGTACATATGTTCAATAGCAGTAATTGGTATAACAGTAAATAGCTATAGTATAGATGAGAAACAATAATCATAAACAATATCAGTGAATCAATACATATCCTTCATCTTATTAAAATATATTCGCCATTAAATATCACAATCATTTCTCACTAGTTCGTTTTCCTAACCATTGGTAAAAATTATCCCGTATTCTAAAGTAAACTGAATCTTCCTTCTCTTTAATCTCTAAGGTTAATCTGTCCATTTCCGCACATTCTAAAATTTTCTTAATTATGATCTCTTCAGATGGTAAATTTTCATTTTTCCAATACTGGGCAGTTTGACACCCCTGGTCTACGTTGTTCTTGGGCTGACCCTGTGAGATTTAATTCTTATTGCCATCTTGGATCAGTCTGTAAAGACTCAAATACAGGCAATTTTCGACTTAACGACCACAATCGAGCCCACAATGTATGTTGTTAAGTGAGACATTTGTTAAGTGAGTTTTGCCCCATTCTACAACCTTGCCACAGTTATTACGTGAATCACTGCAGTTGGTAAGTTAGTAATCCGATTGTTAAGTGAATCTGGCTTCCCCATGGATTTTGCTTGCCAAATGGTTGCAAAAGCTGATTACATAACCCAGGGACACGGCACCGGTCATAAATATGAACCAGTTGCCAAGCATCTGAATTTTGATCACAGGAACACAGGGATGTTGCAAAGGCCATAACTGTGAAAAATGGTCATAAGTCACATTTTTCAGTGTCATTGTAACTTTGAACGGTCACTAAATGAACTGTTGTAAGTCGAGGACTACCCTGTATAACTTCCTTCTCAAACATGGAAGTCCTTAGGTGACTTAGCCAGTCACTCTATTTTCACAAGCCCAGAACTACCTTAAAGTTTTGGAAAAGTGACTTGGGAGCTCATATATGTTCTTGTTTTTTGACATTATTTTATTGAGTTTTGATTTCCCCTACAAGATAGCTGACCCACTAGGACTGACTTCCATTATCTTTGCACAGCTGCAGTAGAATTAAGTATGTTTCAGGGGACACTCAGTTTAAGCAGCTCTAGGGAAATATTCAAGACCTCCAGAACTCCTGGGTGCTCCACACCCAGCATGCAGGAGGTATGAAACAGTGTCCTTAAGAAAGAAAGTAAGTTTAGAAATTAATGAAACAGTTTGTAAAGACTAGCAAGAGTCCCTATTTAGAAAACAGAAGGCGTCTTTCATTTCCCTTCTTGACTTTTGAATGCTTCTTTGCCTTTATGATCAATTACAGATTTGGTTATTCAGCGTTAATTGAAGTTGGTGCACTCAGCATGAGCCTATGCCTCAGTCTGTTCGGTGGTCTGATTACAGGTCAGTATCCCAAAATCGTCAATTACAAGTGTTTTATTGGGTCTGCAATTATCCTCCAAGATTGTCCAACCTTTACAACAGGGGTCACCAACTTTCTGGGTTGGCAGCCCAGTGGGAAAGGGAGGGGCAGACACCTTTACGCGCGCATGCTCACACCCAAATGTAGCTCTGTGCGCGCATACGTGTGAACGGGGCCGTGAGCATGCGCCCTCCATAAATGGGGCTGCTAGCACTGCGGAGGGTCACACCAAGTGTGATGATGACCCAGGGCCCCGAACGGAGGCAAAGCAATTAGCTGGTCAGAACAATTGTCTTTGTAAGCACTGCCAACGTTCACCCAACAGCCCCCACATATGCTGGCACAAGTTCAATAAAACAGTCAGGGAAGTTTACACGGTTCTTTAAAGTAAAACAGATAACAAGACCCAAAATGATTTAGCTGGGTATCATTAACAGTGATAAACTGTAGAAATGTATTGCAGATGTTCAGATTTTCAATGCAGGTCTGGTTTCAATTTTTTTTATAGGTCTCATTTTAACTTGCAAATTATGGAAAGCACCTCCTGTAACAAAATACTTTGATGATCAAGCTTATTGGGAGGTAGGATTATATTTTACAGTGTTATCATAATGAACGCTACTATATTTAAAAGTGTAGAACCCAAATCTTTCTCATTGATGAATACATGTAATATGAACATGTTACAACCACTCTACATATTTCTCACTGTTTTGGATGTTCTAGAATCGGATCCCATTTGAATGTAATTTGCTCAATTTGGTGTTAATGTTTTGTGGAAACCTAGTAATTTTGGTTTGTAAGCTACAGCTTATGTCTAACCAGATTAATTAGCCACCTAGGGGGATTCAGTAACTTTGGTTAAGCAAACAAGATTTGTATATATCTCACACTTTGGCAGAACCAACTCTCCACCATATGTAAACTCACCCTAATTAGTAGTTGCATTTAAGAGTGCATTACTGAGATAGAAAACAGTATTTTAAAAAAATATCTTATTTTTCTCATATCTAGTTCCCCCATTTAGCTGTTGGATTCTGAACACAATCTTCAGGAGGGCAGCAAGCTACATAGCTAAGAGACTTTCTCTCTGATCCCACAAAAATGCATGAAAAGAGACTTATTTGCTTTATTAAAATTGCCAGAATATTTGGTAAGCGTTTCGTATAAAATACTTGCTTGTAAGGCTAAAATTAATATGTCAGTGCTTCTTTTTAAAAAATGGTGCTTTTTACATTCTAGGCTTCTAAAATGCATAAATAATGTTGAGTGGAAGGTGAAGATTAAATATTATATGTGAAACTGAGTCAGGTCACACCATTCTGTGTTTATATACAGTGCGTTTCACAATCATGGAGTTCATGTATTACTCTAAGCCGGGGGTGTCAAACTCGCCGCGTCACGTGACGTGTCGCGACGTATCGTGATTTTTTCCCCTTGCTGGAGCTGGGGTGGGTGTGGCTTCCGCGTGACGCATCCGGCCCATGGGTCGGCATATGATGCTCTAAGCCAAGGTTGCCTACCCCTGCTCTAAGCCATCATATGGTTTGTTTAGGTTTGGCTCAGCATCCTGTGTCAAGAGGGCTTTGATTAAAAAAAATATTAGTTAACCCAATGGACAAACCAGACTACTTATTCCTTTCCACAATGGAGAATTGACTTCCCTGCAAAGCCAGAAGGCTGCACTGGAAATTTCTTGCACAGCCTTCTGCAAAGAGCACCTCCCAGATATGTTGGAAAACCACAGCGTGCAGGGAAGACAGGGCGTGTATCTGAGGAAAAGGTTAGTCTTCCATGATGGATAAGCTTTTGCTAAAATTCCCAAAACGTTGCAAGAATCTGCAAGAAGAAAGTCACCTTGGAAATACAATTAACAGTATATTTCCATTACATTTTTATGCACATAATAACCTTCACATACAAGCATTCCACGTATGCTGTCAGTCACATATTTCACATTAAAAAAAAACAGCACTTATACCCCCGAATAAAGGGACGGTAAAAGATACATTAATATTAAGGTATAACAAAAACATTCAGTAAGAGGTAAGAGTTCCTCTTCCATCTCAGCTTAATTGCAGGCTACGATATTTAACGTCAAAAAGCCAAGAGTAGAAAAGTCTGAAGGGAACAAAAATGGAACTGTATCATGATTTAAAAATGCGGACCGTTTTCTTCTTGGCCGATAGCAGAGCACTAATATATTACAAAATGGCGATTAAAAAATAGCAGGTGAGATGCTCCACATCACTTATTGCCACAAGTCCTCAGTGCGACCAAATTTAAATACCAGACCGCTGTTAGAAAGAGAGACAAATTATTAGCTACATGGAGGTCAGGACCCTCATACGTATTAAAAAAAAGCAGAAGAGAAAAGATGTCCTTCAGTCAGAGATTAATATAGCCCCTGTTCATTTCAATCGTTCCTTTGCTTTGCTGTGCCATTAATATACTGTTCATACTTTGCAGAAATGCTTCTCAACTTCAGCACTTAAGATGTGTGAACTTCAACTCCCAGAATTCCCTAGCCAGTGTGCTTGCTGGGGAATTCTGGGAGCTGAAGTCCAAGCATCTTAAAAAGAGGATGAGGTTGAGAAACACTGTTTTCCAGGCAAAGAGACTCCATAAGGCACGGGTGTCACACTCGATCGCGTCACATGATGTATTGTGACGTTTTTGTGCCTTTGTGGAGCCGGGGTGGGCATGGCCTGACGCATCCAGCCCGCAGGCCACCAGTTTGACACAATGTTCTGACTGCTGAAAGGCAAACCAGTGTGAGAAAGAAATAAAGGCCAGAAAAGAGACCATGATGGTAAAATCATATTACACAGATAAACTTGGGGAAATTTTATGGCCTATAACAGTGATGGCGAACCTATGGCACGGGTGCCAGAGGCGGCACTTAGAGCCCTCTCTGTGGGCATGCGTGTCGTCGCCCCAGTCCTAGGCCTTCAGCTGGGTTTTATAAAACCTTTTCGCTTTAGGCCTCCGCTGCCGTGTGCAAAAAAAAAAAAAAAGTTCAATCAATTTCAACTCGCGGGAAAAAAAAGATCTTGCAAAGTTGGAATTGATTTGGAACTTTTTAGTCCCACCCAGTCTGCCGTTACCACTGCAGCCACGCCCACCCAAGACACGCCCAGCCAATGGGCCACACCCCCAATGGGCCACACCCACCCGGCACCCGACGATGCATAAGTGGGTTTTGGCTTGCAGTTTGGGCACTCAGTCTCTAAAAGGTTCGCCATCACTGGCCTATAATATTGACTGGCAGAAATGCCCCCCCCCCCATTTTTTTCCCCAAAGGAAACACGCGATCCCAAAGCTTGCTTTTCCACCGTCAAATGTATTGTATGATGAACCCAGTGAGCAAAGTTCAAAAACTATATGTCTATATGAGTACTAATACTATTGTAAAATGTTGGAAGATGTATGGAACCAGTGACGTCATATCTATGTCCAATGTGTTTTTAATTTTGTATTATTAATAAAAATTTTAAAAAAAAGCTTAGTGTAAGGAAAGTGTGAAGCCAGCACTCTTTCCGGCATGCTCAGTCCAACTGCGTCTCTAAATGCTATCTGTAGGGTCAATAATTTGCACTGTTTCTTTTTGCTATGGCTTATATACCTGAAATATGGATGTGCAGCAGAGTTAGTAAAATAGCCAAGTTTGGTGTGTGCTTGTAAAAAAAAAACCTCTTTTATTGTTGGCACAAATCTCTCTCATTTCCAAAATCAAGCATCACCCCCATTTCTTTGGACAAATAAGGATTTCTTAGGCATGTAAGGTATCTTTATCTTTAAAACTTCTTTAGATGCTTTTCTCTAGGAAAAGACAAAGGGGAACAGTCTTGTCCTGAATCAGATTGAATATTATTTCAGACGAAGGACGTAAGGGGCAACCTAAGCTTCAATTTTATTAATATACGAAAATATGTTCTTAGCATAACTTTGGAAAAACCTTATTTTACCATATTCTGTGGCTGGTTCTTGTTTGATAGTATTATTTGATTTGTTTATTTATGCTTTTATACTTTTATTGAGTAAAGATTCATATTTACTGGCCAGCTTTGACATTACGATGTTTTAATTAAGTTGGTTGTTATGTATCTCAATAAAAGGCAGTCTATAAATATATTTTTATGATTAGTTTTTGTTGGCTCAGTACGCGTTTTGTTATTTTAATCAGCGTAAAAGAGAACAAAAAGATACAAATATCCCAAATAAATCTTTTTTAAAGTTTTGCAATTTTTTAAGTTTTATGGTAATATTCCCACACATCTCTGCTAAAATTTATATCAGTATTGTAAACTGGTTCATTTTTACCACTGCCTCCAACCTGTTTTAATAACCACTTACACAGGACTTCCCAAAATATCCAGGTTGATATAATAGATTATCATAATAAATAATAGATGAGCATAATAATGTACATAATAAATCCAAATAAAGAATGGAAAGCATTCTTACCCAAAGAAAATAAAAGCATTTTGAAAGAAGACTGCGATTCCTGGATAAACCGGTGGCTTGTCTGGTTTGTCTGTGGAAAAAGAATTATTTTATCAGACTCCTGAAGTTTATTATTAGCATCTTCCCACACCAGTGTAGTTTATTTTCTGAATGCTGAAAGCATTAAGAGATAGCTTTTGATGGTGCCATTCTTATCAGAATCTGGCAAGCAGTTTTTAGGAATGTATCCAACAGTTTATTTAGGAATTTATTTACTTGCAAAATTTGATACTGTTTTTCTGTCATGATCAAATGATTCGCAAAATATTTTTGCTAGCTTTTTGACAATTAAAATATTGTTCAAAGCAGTCTATTTCAAACTACAGTTAAGTAATTACACACTGAAAAATAAACCAGCAAATACATGTGGAAATGGTAGAAAGATGGAATACAAATAATCTTCCTCAAAGCAAACCTCATTCTGCTTGGGAAGAGTGTAAACATGTCTATGATCACATTCTAAAGAATATATTTTTTATATACAGTAGTTTCTACAACGATGTTAAGAACGAGCTTTCACAACTCAGGATTCTCCGAAGCCATGTTCATATAATATTAAAGCACAATATGATTTGTGTATATTTAAAACTTAGCGCATTGTGGTTTATGCTATAAGTATATTAGATTTCTTGTCTGTGTGAACACAGCCTAAAAAATTTAAAGAAAAAGACAGTGGTAATATAACTGTGTTGAGCCTCTAGGAAAGAACTATATAAGAGAAGAGCTTTAAACAATGCCGTGATTTCTTATTTCCAATGGAATTTTATCAGACTTGACACAAGAGAAAAAAGATACAGTCCTTTTCCAGAGAAGACTAAAATTGAACAATATTTCACGTGCAGTTTTCTTACCATTAATAACATAGCCTCCAAAGAGAACCCACATTGATGCAATCAGGGATCCAAATGCCAACATAAAACCGATGAACAGCCAGATGCGGGCACCTTAATGTGCACAAAGATAACCACATTATTTTCAAAATAAACTAATTCAACATTTTTCATACATGACACAAACAGATTTTCTTGCTTGAATGGTAACACCTAGGGAATGTTCGGAATATTCTATGATCAAAACCCTAAAAATGTATTGTCCCCCCCCCCCAATGTGCAATTGTCATACATTATGTTTTCAAACACATCCCTTTAGGAAAACAAACATTTTCCACTGCACCTCCTTAAAAGCTTATTTTGAGAATCTAATACTGGGCTGGGAAGATCTATCTCCAATCCTCTGCATAATCAAAACAGCTACTGGAATCCATTTTAAAAACAGTTATTTTCCCAGAAGCACAGGGAACAAAACCATGGTCTTTAAATCAATTGGACCTTAGCATAAATTGCTAAGATAGGAGAATTGGGTCTCAAAAAATATATGAGAAAATAAAATGGCAGATGCATCATTTCAAAATGTAACTGAATTTTCTCTGTAAAGTTAGGAATATTATACTCCAACTTGCTAAACGAACAGAATAAAGGAAGGCTGTTACTTCTCATCCATGACAAAAGTTGAATTTTTAAATAGATGGGAAAGAGGCTGTCACAGCATTTATTTTTTTAAAAAAAGTTTTCTTTCAATTTTGCTATAAACAATAAGAGGAAAAATATGTTTACCTGTTTGCCCAAGGCACCCTTCACTGTAACTGTCCCCACGCACCTGACCGTTGGAGACGGCATTGATCCTACACAAACAACACAGAATTGAATTTGGCATGAGTGTTGAAAATTCAGTAACCGATGGCCTTTCAAAGTGTCTGAAATGTTCTTTAACTTTGCACTTTATTGTTGCCTTTCTTGCAGTAACAGCACGAGGCAGAGCAGAATTATTATCCCTATGTTGCAAAAGGAAGAAGGGTGAAGGCAAAAACTTGTTAATGCCATCTGGCATTTTCACGACACAAGTCAGCCTTCAGGCACTTCTGAGCCCAATTTTTCAATACTATGGCAATGTGGTCCCCAAGGAGGAATTTTCATCTGAAACTGGGACAACATGGGCAGTATGTAGCCTTCCTGATGTTCTACCTAAACTCCAAGCAGTCTCAGCCCGTTACCCATAAAAATCATTTACCCTAATGCAGGGATAGGCAACCTTGACTCTTTTATGTCTCATGGACTTCAACTCCCAGAATTCCTGAGCCAGCCATGCTGAGGGGAAAGGGAGAGATTTCCAAGCTGAGCCATGCTGGCTCAGGAATTCTGGGAGTTGAAGTCCACGAGTCACGAAGGGGCCAAAGTTTCCCTCATGCTGGCTCAGGAATTCTGGGAGTTGAAGTCCACGAGTCATGAAGGGGCCAAAGTTTCCCTCATGCTGGCTCAGGAATTCTGGGAGTTGAAGTCCACGAGTCATAAAAGAGCCAAGGTTGCCTACCTCTGCCCTAAGGTAGCTGTATCCCATAACAAAATAAACCTAGGGCTTGGTTAAATGGAATGTGTATTCAGTCTGATTAAACTACAGAACATTCAATTAGATCAGTGGTGGTGAACCTATGGCACGGGTGCCAGAGGCGGCACTGAGCCCTCTCTGTGGTCACGCGTGCCGTCGCCCCAGTCCTAGGCCTTCAGCTGGGTTTTATAAAACCTTTTCACTTTAGGCCTCCGCCACGTGTGCAAAAAAAAAAAAAGGTTCAATCAGTCAATTTCAACGTCTCGCGGGAAAAAAAAAGATCTTGCAAAGTTGGAATTGATTGATTGAACTTTTTAGTCCCACCCAGTCTGCTGTTACCGCCACAGCCATGCCCACCCAATTGGCCCCGCCCACCCAATTGGCCACACCCAGCCAATGGGCCACACCCACCCGGCACTCGACGATGCATAAGTGGGTTTTGGGTTGCAGTTTGGGCACTCGGTCTCTAAAAGGTTCGCCATCACTGAATTAGATGTTGAATATCAGGTATTAGATTTGAACATATATTTCAAATAAATTCTTAAAGAAATATTTTTAACACTGGGATGGAAATATTACTTACATTAAGAATGCAACCGTAGCTATAACTCCACAAGCATGGTATGAATGATTGAACTCTGCTGAACCTGGATATTTGACAGCTGCATCTATTATAATCCACCACCCTGTAAAAAACTGAACACATTTCCATTATCAGCATCACCAACACAATGCTCATCTTTTATCACTACTCTAATAGACATTAAAATAATAATATTTGAGAGACAATGAGAAAAGATTACAATAAGCACAAACACTTTATTGGCCCCAAATAACAATACTTTTACAGAAGAACGTTAAAAGATAAGCTGCATTCTAAATTTACTGAATTAATAAATTTCAAGGTTGACTTATGGATTCTTTCATATTATGCATGTCAAATATTCATAGTATAACAATAAAGATTTTTATATTATCTAATATTGTAAGGCATGTTAGTATACAAATAAGAATTAAACATACACACCAGCACACCAGCTGCGATAGATGCTATTGTATTTCGCTTTTCTCCCCAGTCAACACACTCGGAGCATCTAACATTTTCAAGGAACCCAGACATATTTTAATCCTCTGAAAAACCTAGGCAAGAAAATGAATGTAATTTTTCTTTCTCTGGTTTCATTTTAAATGCATTATTTTTTAAAATGTGCCAACAGTATTTACTGCTTTCAAAGTGTTAGAATCCAAGATGCATATAAAAATGTTGACAGATACCTTTAGCCATACACATACACAGAGAGATCCAGAGGTGCTGAAACACATATCTCAGCTGTGCTCTGTTAAGTCTCTAGATCAGGGGTCTTCAAACTTGGCCCTTTTATGACTTGTGGACTTCAACTCCCAGAATTCCTTAGCCAGGCACGCTGGCTGAGGAATTCTGGGAATTGAAGTCCACAAGTCATAAAAGGGCCAAGTTTGAAGACCCCTGATCTAGATGCATTTGACTATAAAATATGCTGTTAAGCAAATGTTTATCATCAGCAAATTGCTTTTCTTAACAAAAGCAGACAATCACACAATTGAAAATATCCCATTTACAACTTCCTTTACTAGAGAGATTTTCAGCAAACTCAGGATAAAAATTCCTTCGCCTAAGTAAGTGTGCAAATACATACTCTTCAGAAAATCACTTCTGCTTAATGCAGTGGAAGTTATTCCAAATGAACACGAAGTTTGGCCTTCATATCAACAAAATGGCTACGTTTCAACAAATACAAAACTCTAATGCCAACCAGAGCTTCTTTTCAAACATCCTTTGACAAGGAAACTTCAGTACCCCAGTTGGTGAACTGTACAGTATTCACAGGTCAAAATTAAGTTGCTCCAGATCAGGAGTAGGCAACCTTGGCTCTTTTATGACTCGTGGACTTCAACTCCCAGAATTCCTGAGCCAGGGATCTACCCCTGCTCCAGATGCATAGCAATTTGTTGTTGTTAGTTGCGAAGTTGTGTCCGACCCATCGCGACCCCATGGACAACGGCAACCCACTCCAGTATCTTTGCCATGAAAAACCCCATGGACAGTACCAAAGGCATAGCAATGAAGACTACTGAAACAGTCTTGACTGTTACACTGAAATGTCAATGGAGATTCTCAGTAATTCAGTCATGGATGTCCCAAAGGTGCTTTTTCAAAAGGCAACTGAAGAAGCTTTTTGGATGAGAAGCGAAACATCTTCAAAGAAAAACAAAATCCACCTGCCTTTTGAAAAAGCATATTTGGGTTCTATTGAAATAGTTCTTACTTTTCTATACTGGTTTTATTGTGTGGATAAAATACTCCCATTTCCTACCACAAGAAGAGCACCACTCACACATCCTGTTTAATTCAATTAACCCACTGCTCTAGGTCCACACAACATACATCGTTATAAACCTGCCAGCCACATTTTAGTATAGTTTTTATATGTCAGGCCAATTAAAAAAAAATAAAATAAAAATAAATCCCCTTGCTAAATCAATCACAATTACATATACCTGGAAATCCCAGTTACTGAACCATAAACATTTCCACACCGTTTGGGGTCGCCCAATAGAATATATACCAATGTTTTGTAATCTAATCTCGTTTAGAGGTATGTGGACTTCAACTCCCAGAATTCCCCAGTCAGCCATTGGGCCGACGCCGACGCAGCAGTCGAACCCCCCCCTCCCAAGGGGATTCATTCAGTCCCCGAGTTAAGCGTGTCGTGAGAACGGCTCTCCAAACACGCAGGCCCTGCTTCTGGGGGGAAATCGCTCGGGCGACCCGCGGTTCTCCAGTCTGCCATACAACCCACGCCGGCCAGCGCTAGCACCGGGCTGCGACCCTCTCGGGCAGATCGAGAGTCTTCGCTGAGGGCCGCGGGGTCCCCTCCTCACTTACCGCCCCTCAAGCGCCTTGGAAAGGTAGCCGGCACGCGCTCAGCTGACTGCGGGCGTCGCCAGCGCTAACCCCGCCTTCACCCCGAGATAAACAAAAGCGGGGCCGGCTCAAGAACCCGTATGCTAGAAAGGCCGCATTCAGGATGCCTTTTTCTGCGCAAGCGCAAACTCGGCTCGCCCGCTCGTACGTAGGCGCAAGCTTTCTAGTCATTCCGCTTGAAACAGGGCTTTGGGGCTGCGCATGCGCCGCCAAGCGGCGGGATCGATTTGACAGCCCGGCTGCAAGGCTGGCGCAGGCGCGCTGCCGAAAACGGAGTCCGTTGGTGATGGGCGTGTTTTGAGTCTTTTTAAAAATCGAAGACTGTTCGGTTATGTCGAGGGCCAAATCTAGCGTGGGAGGCAAAATTGTGGCATGTTTAAAAGAGGTGGCTGTTACCCCCGCCAATGCTTTTTACGCTTAAGAATGACGCCGATGATACATGTGCTTGGACCAGTCGGTTTAGCCTAAGAACTGAATGTCAGAACGTTTAACATTTTCGTGCTACGGCGAGGTTCATGAGAATGTTCCTGAAAGATTCCCGATTTCTAATTCCGTGGGACGAATTCCCTAGGATAGAGGTAGGCAACCTTGGCTCTTTTATGACTGGTGGACTTCAACTCCCAGAATTCCTGAGCCAGCCACGCTGAGGGGAAAGGGAGAGGTTTCCAAGCTGAGCCGTGCTGGCTCAGGAATTCTGGGAGTTGAAGTCCACAAGTCTTAAAGTTGTCAAGGTGGTAGACCCCAGCTATATGAGGAACACATAGGCCCCGCCCACCCTGTAGTACGCTTGCGCAGTAGCGCCATGAATATTTAGCAATCGCGCGCTTTACCGGAGCGCTTCGCTAAGCTATTCTGGTTCCTTCTGTCGGAGTCGGCCCTCTGTCGGAGTCCGGCCCTCGCAGGAGAGGGTCTGCTTGGCGGTGGCGCCTCCTGAGGAGTCGCGAGCGGGGTTTTTACCTATTTCATCGTTAGCGTGAGGAATTTGGAGTGTATTTTCAAGCCTTTCCTCGATCTACTTTGCTCTAAAATGGCAGTGACTAACGAAGCCGAGCTCTCCCCTCAGGGACCTCCGCGGAGCCAGGAAGTCCTGTTCGGGTTTTTTTTATGTATGCGTAATATTAACTCGCCACGAAGGCTACGTTCACACGACGTTAATCCTGATTTAACCGCACTTCCCCCCGCATGAGATTAACGCTACCCCTGATGGAGGTGTCGGGTCTCCACCTCACTCGAAGACGCCGCAGGGCCTGGGAATGCAGGGCGCGACTTTCGGGGCCTTAAGATGGTCGCGTTGGAAGGCCGAAGAGAGCTCGCCCCTTAGTTGTTGCCTGTTGTTGATGGCAGGGGCGAGGTCAGCTTGCCCTGGGCTTCCCTTTGGCCAGCCTGGTCTACAAAAATCGGCCGAAGCTGCTCGAGGTGTGTAGAAATCTGCATTGGGTTTTCCCTTCGTTGAAATCTAACCCGCAAATCCCACCTTTTTTTGCGTTGTTTTGTAAAATTCTTCTGTATTCGTCAATGGCCGTAAGATCCAGTTCGGTTCTGAATTTTTTTATTTGGAAATCCCGTATCAAGCCTGTTTCGTTTTGGTAAAGATGAGTGCAAATCGCTTTGGTTTATACAGAAATTGGACCTAATTTCTGCTGCTACCAGGTTTTAATGGGCAAATTACGGATTTTTTTTCTTAATTTGTAGTTAAACAAATGTCTTAATTTTTCCCCTATCTTTCATTTGTTGCAGCCCTCCCTTTAATTGGCTATAAACTTGACGGAGCATTGGATTACGTTTGTAACAGTGCAGTCTACCCTTTTTTGTTTTTTAAAACTCGTCCTTCTGGTCTTGGTTCTTTTTTTCCTAATGCGTTTAAAATAATAACCAAAGGCATTGAGTATATTTACAATAACCAAAGATAGGGTTAGGTAAAGTATTGCTAACCTGCGGGCAAGAAGGGGAAATGGTTAAATTCTAAGGATTAAGCACTCTGTAAGCTATACCTGAACACAGAGAAATTAAGAACCATATTCATCTAGCCAAAAGTTTAATACTGAACCGTATGTGAAATTTTGTGCTGACTGGGTTTGCATATAGCTCATGGTTGCTTTGTGGTTCAGTATTGTGAAAATTAAGCCAGAGTGATTAACATGGCTTGATATACTATGCAAATTTTGATAGCTTTTTAATTTGATGATTTAGTTTGAATATTGTAGCTGGATCATCATGACTTCTCTGACTGAACGCAATTGACTCCCCCCCCTATTGATTATAGTACCTGAAGGTGTGCTTGAATGCTTACTTTGTCAGTGCGATTTTACAGTGCATTTCATTTCAAATTACTATGAAATAAATCTCTGATGTTACTAGGTAAAATACTAATATTTGCATTAGGAAGAGATTGATCTAGTTGTTCACTTGATTTTTTGCAGGAGTCCTCACCAAATCATTGGAAGTTGCAAGAAGAGATTTCCGTAGCGCTTGATGGTAACTTTAAACTATGAATTGGTGTATGGTTGAGTTAATGTTTTATAGCTAGGATATTTGTAGTCTGAAATTCTGTAATTGGTGGTTATGAGATAGAACAGTGGTTCTCAACCTTTTTAATGCCGCGACCCTAACCGATCGTAAGTCGAGGACTAAACCGGTCGTAAGTCGAGGACTAAACCGGTCGTAAGTCGAGGACTACCCAACCAGTCGTAAGTCGAGGACTTTCCCTGCCCGGGAGCGCCACGCATGCGTGGCTCCGCCCCCTGCGCCGGCCGAGGCGTAGCTGGCAAGCGGCAGAGATGGAGCAGGCCGACCACCAGCTGGCCCAGCCCAAGGGAGGTAAGGCACCCGCCGGAAAAGGGGAAAAAAATGGCAGACAGCCTTGCTTGGCGACCCCCGTGAAATGGTTGATCGACCCCAAATGGGGTCCCGACCCACAGGTTGAGAACCACTGAGATAGAAGAAAACAGCAGGGTACAATCTTTCTAAATGTGCAGCAAATTTATTAACAATGATGAAACTGGAAATAAGGAAAAAAGGAACAGATGTATAGAAGGAAAGACTTGGAGTTGTGTTTATAGCAGGATGGACTCCATAGCAATAATGTGTGTTGCTAAAATGGCTGTTATGTAACAGCTGCATTTTGACTAAATGCGGATAGACTCTTAATCTTTGTGGGCACATTGTTAAAAGAATTCTAATCCTGCTGTTTTGTGTTAGCAGCGAAATAGATGTCTGAGTAAATTGCTTAGGCTTGTCTCCTAAATACTTGATTATTGTTAGGAATTTGAGTAAAGTTGGAAAATAGTTCTAGTGATTGTTATAAAATGGAATATGAATTAAGGCAGGTCAGAAAGACATAAGTAGGAGGAGAAATTTAAGTTTACAGTATTGTGGTTTTCTAAGACATTTTTTTTTATCTAAAGTAATCGGGATTGGACAGCAGACAACAGAAGGGACATGTTCTAAAATTTCTGAGAAGCAGAAAGTGAGCAAGAAGACAGATGAGATGACAGGATTCATGGATGACTTTACTCTGAGCTCACCTAAAGGGAGATCTCGGTTATGTTCAAGGAGCAGCTGTAGCAGGCGATCCTCCTCAGTATCTTCTAGTGATTCATCTTACAGTTCAAGTTCTACTTCAAGTATTTCATCTGGAGTAGATCAAGAAGCAGATCAAGATCACATGCTAAAAGTAATTGTTTTCAGACATCCAGAGGATACTCAAGATCTTATTCCAGGAGTTGATCAAGATCACACAATTACGGATACCAGGAAAGATACCATCTTAGATATTACAGAAGACATCCTCACTCACGGCCAAGATATTGATCACGGAGCAGATCTCCTATTAGATCATACTATCACAGGTCTTACTCCTCAGGTAGATCAAGAAGCTGAGGATACTATAGGTTTGGAAGAACCATATGTCTGGAAACTTATAGAACATGGGTGTCAAACTTGCGATGTCACGTGATGTATTGCGACCTTTTCCCCATTGCCAGCAATGGGGTGGGCGTGGTTTTGGCATGATGCATCTGGGCTGGCAGTTTGACACCCTTGTTATAGAAGGTGGAGAAACCGTCTCGCAATAAAAGCCCTCTTCTCTTGACAGAAAAAGGTATTTAAGGGGGGGAAAAAATCTTGGGTTGTGAAGAAAGTATATCAAAATTCTTTGTCCAGATATGAAAATGGCAGTATTTGAAGCATCTTACAGTGTACCTTATAAATAATGGCAAATCTTGGAAAAAGAAATAAATACATAAGAAGCCTTGCAATTGTGTGAATATTGTTAGGTATCTGCCTTCAAATTACAGTTTAATTGTTGAATTATTGGCCAAATATTTTGAACTGTATAACATTACAATAATCAAGAAAAAATGGCATTCAAAATTAATGAAGGATGAATTTATACAAGTTGCATATTTTCCGCAATTTTCATAAAAATCTGTAATAGTAAAGAATTTATATAAACTTTTGATTATTCTGTGGAATTGTACTGTTTTATTCAAAGGAACAAGACATGCAAAAATAGCTATTTTAGCAAATCACATATTTGATTAGATTCTGTTATCTGAAATCTAAAACACTCAAGCAGTATATGGATACAGGGATAGATTAACCATAAACTATTGGTGAGCTTCCTGGAATGTTTGCCACCCCTGGAACAGGCTGAGTTTGAATTATTCGGTCTGCTTTTGTGTTAAAGGGTAAAATGGGTACCTTAAAAGAGCAGAAGTATAATGTATCAGAAGTACCACTTCAAACATCCAGATCAGTCCACATGTTTTCAGGGAGTTTAAAGGGGCAAAATGAACATTAACCATTTTTGGAGTTGTTTTTGCTTGCAAGTAACCAAATAAGGCATATCTACAAATTTAGTGTCATCTGCTTAAGTGATACTGGCAGTTCAAGATGGTACTGAAAGAAAGTATGAGGCTGGAAATCTTCTCTTTGTTAGATTAAAATGAAAATTAATAGCTTTGTCCTGTATATGGTTGCCCTTGGTAAGTAAGTATAAGATTCAAGCTATTAATACATTGTCTGGAGACGACATTTCTAGTAAAGAAATGCAGTAATACTAAATTAAAAATGCTCTTGAGTGGGTTGTAAATTGGAGAACTTCTTGAGTTATTTTATTGAAGCTGCTATATTTAAATATATTCTTCATTGAGAGAAAGACAGAAAACTTTCTGCAAAGAAGTTTTAAGTGTTGAAAGCTTTTACAACTCTGCACTTTACTTGAGCAGAACCCTATATGGTCACAGGTAAAATTGATGCCTTCTAAATTAATAATTGTGATATTTTATAGATATCAAGGTAGATACCAAAAAAGGTTACCAAAACATTTATCTCTAACCATGTGAGCACATCCTCGTGACTTCCCCAAATTTTCATAATTAATCTTGGAAAATTAACAAACCCATAGGCAATGTTGTGATCAAGCTCTTTATGTTGGGAAGCTTTCCTCTTTAAAGTGGAAGAGTTTGAGTTTATCTGCCTTCAGGAGCCTTTAAAGGTCTTCCCAAACTCTTACACAGGGCTGAATTATTTTCTCTTGCCCCAGAGCAGGAGTAGACCTTCTCTTGGACTAGATCAGGGGTAGGCAACCTGGGCTCTTTAATGACTCATGGACTTCATCTCCCAGAATTCCTGAGCCAGCATGGCTCAGCTTGGAAACCTCTCCCCTCAGCATAGCTGGCTCAGGAATTCTGGGAGTTGAAGTCCACGAGTCATAAAAGAGCCCAGGTTGCCTACCCCTGCACTAGATGTAAGATTCTATTGACAGAATGCAAGCAGGAAGCCAAGATAGAGGAACCTAGCCTCAAGCTCTGTAAAGGCAAGCCAGAACCACCACTTTTGACAGTACTCAGACTGCATCAACCAAGTCTTCTGTACCGCCGTCAGTTTGGGAACTAACTCCAAATGCAGTAGACTCATTATAGTAATATAGTATTATGTTAACCACTAACAACTGATCGTTGGATATACAGCCCTTGAAAATCCAGAGGAAATGGACTCATTCATCCCCCACTTAAGAGTTTCCTAACTAGCATCCACACTGTCTAGCAAATTGAACCACAGCCCAGATTTTTCAGGAATGTACCAATTCTAGGCAGCAATTTCAGCCAGGCCAAGAGGGTTATCTCAATTGCCAGGACCAGAAGCTACCATATGCTGGTGGGATTCCTGCCTAGCTCAGCTGGCACCAACCAGAAAAGCAGCGAGCACACTGAGGCAGCACCTAATTCCAACAAGCACAAGAACTTTTGTTAACGAGGAAAAGCTTCAATGCCATTTTACAGATTTTGAGAGTTGGATTAAGAGCTGAGCATTAAAGACATTTACATGGCCACATCAACTTGCAAGTCCTAAAAGGAAAGAGTTAACCCTGAACAACAGCCAATTGTTGGGGAAAGTATTTGCCACCACTAACCCAGGCACAATTGACCATTTGGTCACATCTGACGCCTGATGTAACAGAATAATAAAACTGGCATCTTTTGATGAAACGGACTTAATTTGTTATAAAGTATCCTTGGGTTACTATGGTTAAGTGGACTGGAATTGCCAGTACTAAATGACACAGTCATGAAGCATGGTATCACATGACTGCGTCACTTAGCGGCAGCAGTCTTCGTTGCTGCTGTAACTAATTACTGCAAGGGTCATTAAGTGAGAAGAGTTGAGTACCAAATAAGGATCGTGAGATGAAAAGGTGCCGTGGGTGGGCACTGGGAAGCAGGTTAGTCAGCAAGGGTAGCAAGTGGGTGTTGGGAAGGGTGGAGGAGTGGGGCACTATGGAGATCTCTGAACAAGCAGTCATATGTTGAGGACCACCTGTACAAACAATATTACACCCATTTCTAAAGATAAATAATATTTAGAGGGAGTTTTCTAACCCAGCCTTTTTTTGTGTACAATAGCCAAGACTACTTGGATGCGTTTCGCACATCCGTCTGAATTATATTTCATTACTTTTGGGGGCTCCCCACTAATTGCATTATAAAGTAGATGCTCATTAAGCAAACATATCAAGAGTGTTTTAAAAACAGCCTTATATGCTACGGCTCTTAGTTTAATCAAACTACCAAAATTAATATATCGATTAACACAATTGTAATGGTTTTCAAATTTCACAGGTACATTAAAATAATCTGGATTTGTGATTCAACATTCTCATCTTCGTTAAAAACAAAAAATGAAATAATTGGCTCACTAACGCTAACTTCAAATAGTTTGGTTTTCTACATTTACATAATAGTTAACTTTTCTAACATGCCCTTCTTTGAGAGGAGGAGTAATATACGTGGGCAAATTTCATTCTAGCATTAGAACATGTTTGCAAAGCGTATTTTACACATGAAGGTTTTACAGAAGCCAGATGCAGAAGGCAAGGCCAGCCTCCTGAACTGTTCAGTTTACACAGCTGTTCCTCTTTCCAAATTCTGTTTAATTTCTGCAGTGTATTTCCCGTAGAACCTCTCAGCCTTTTTATTGAATTTGGCATTCCGCTCATTAATGTAGTCAATATCTGCATCGTCATTGTAAGAGCGTCTCCGGCTGTATTTTTCGCGTTTCTGGATTCTGAAAGAGAAACCCAAATATTCAGCCTATGTTCTTATAGCTTACATCTTGAATTCATGTTTTAATGAGATATTGGATGTTCTTCATTTGAGACAGTAATAGAATTTTCTTTCTTGTATATTCAACTAATGGGGTCAAGGGGAATAAAAAAAACTTCATTTCATTAATCCACTCCAAAGCAAATCAATCTCTGGGTTCTATACTTAATATGGTTACTTAGAATCATTTAAAAGGGGCAAAGCAATTTAAAGCCTTGCCCGATAATTATATTATTTGAAAAGTTAATAGGAAAGAAAACGACATGGGCTCTATACGTAGAATGTCCTTAAATAATGCAATCTGAAATAAAACTTCAGCAGGAGGTCTATGACAAACACATATACAAGCTGCTTAATACATTTAAACATGCAGTTCATTACGAATATGGGCACTTACTGTTTTTCAAGATCTGTAACCATTTTATCAACACCTTCTTTGGAGGGCACATGAGTTCCATGGAGTAAACTATTTGAAGTTGGGAAAAAATCTTCACCACTAAAGGAGAGAAAGGAGAAAATGTTAACAGTAATGTCTTTGTGAAATTTCTCTAGCTCAGGAATTTGGGATAAAAAATATCAAACAATCTGACCCGTTTACGGTAGCGCTGATTAAAAATCTACTCTGATTCCATATCTATAATCTTTTCCACTTTTCTCATTCTCTTTAACCAAAATTGAACAAGGTAGATGGAACATTTCCTCTCTACTTTCACACCAGCTGTGCAAAATTATTTACAGGTAGTCCTTGACTTATGACTGGTCATTTAGTGTCCGTTCAAAATGATAATGTATCCTGAAAAAGCTACTTACACCCAGATTCATCAACCTCATACACACAAATACACACTTTACATGGCCACATTTTGGGCAACCAGCCACATTTATGGATGTTTGCAGGGTCCTGTGGTCATGGGACGTTTACATTTTTGCCATTTTTAATTTCCAGCAAAAACCACCCCGTAGTAAACAATGGGTTTGTTTAACAACTGTGGCATTCGCAATGCAATGTGCACAATCACATGGTAGCCTGGTTTATAACCATCATAACTTATGACCAAAATTGAGGGCTCAATTACCGTCCTAAGTCATGGACTACCTATACTCTAATTCAGAATGATCTCATTTGAAAATATTCATTCCAGACCCTTCTACTACGTAACAATAAAAAAAATACTGTGAAACAAAATACTTGCCTTTCTCCTCTTAATTTGTCATACTTTTCCAGGTCAGGTTTAATTTGCCTGGTCAACCGCTGATACTGGCGTAGTTGAGCAGCTGCATAGTCTATAGAGCAAAGAAATTAGCTTAGTGAACAATAAACGTTTACCAGACAGGGCAACCTATCTCATCAATACTGTGATTCCCTCCGCAATGATAAATAAGTTTGTGTAGCCCCTTTCTCAGGAACAAAGATGAAGAATATCTAAAAAGGTTAAATCATAGCAACTGGATCAAAGTTTATTAAGCTGAGATGTTTCGTTACTCATCCAAGTAACGTCTTCAGTCAAAATGAAATTTTTTTGGGTTAGGTTAGGTATAGAGTCAAAGAGTCGTTGGAATGTATATAAATTAAAATAATAAATAAATAAATAAATAATAAATGTACTAACTCTGCCAGACTGACTGCTGGGAGTTTCTCCCCAAAATGAAATGCAATATGTAAATAACGCTCTTCATATTGCATTTCATTTTGGGGAGAACCCCCCCTGCAGTCAGTATGGCAGAGTTAGTACATTCCAACCACTCTCTGACTCTATGCCTAACCCCAAATTTTTCATTTTGACTGAAGAAGTGACTTCACTTATAAAATGTCTCCGTTTTATAAACTTTGGTCCAGTTGCCATGATTTAATCTTTATTTAAATATTTTTGGCCTGGATGATTGAGTCTTCAATTACATAAAGATGAAGAATAATAGATAATAAATACAGCTGCTTTGATTGACAAATACCTCTGACTTTTGCTCTCAGTTTGAACTCACCCATGACAAACAGGAGTTTTGACAATGTTCCTACTTTGGTTGCGTAACCATGAACAATTTTGAAAATGTTTTATGATCCCCTTCCCACAGGGCCAGGTACTACAGGAAGAACCCCTGCATATAACTTTATTTTTATTCCGCATGTATTTGAAAACAGGAAGGATCATTTCCCCCTACCTGAAAACCCAAGATCAGGATTTTTCTTCCTCCTTTTCCTCTCAAAGCGTTCTGCATCTTCTGCACTTATTTCTAGCAGCTTTACTCTCTCGTAATCTTCCCCTTTCACCAGACAGTCCTAGTGCACAGTAAACTCATTTTAATAATTTAAAACACAGATCCTCAAAAATGTTCCTCTGTGGGCTGTTCCAAAATTTTATATTTCTTTATAAAATTAATTTTATAAGGAATTATATGTGATCTGCTGTTGATTTTTCTTTGATAGGTCTATCTCTATCCATAATAATTCCAACCTCTTCCGAGAGTGTTCTAGAAGATCCTGACAAAAGAATTATGAAATCCCTTGCTTAAATCCTGCTTAATCCAAATACTCACTGGGTAGGCTGATGCAAGCATATGACACTAAAGAAAAACAGTTTTCTTGAAATCACAGATGCATCCTAATATTATACTAGAAATTTTAAAAAGTTTTATGTAAGCTGTGGTTTTACTCTTGTTTGGTGAACGGTTATGAAATCTCATTTTTTGAATAATAACAGAATTCTGGTCTTTGACAAACTACATCAGCCCTTCCATTTAAAACATAAAGATATCTTTATAGAATTATTTTAAAAGTTATTAATTATATCACATGTTTTGCACACGAATGCAGAAGGACTATATTTGGATGCCAGTATTTTCCAGCAATGGTGTAAGTACTGTATCTATCATTTCTAATATAACCCAGTGAAAAAGTAGTAACTATAGGGACTTTTTTTTTTTTTTAGCTGTGGGCCTTTTGTAGAATGGAACCCAGAGATGTAGTTTTCTAATTGGCTTAAAGGTACATGTCATATTATTTGCTTGTTTACCTTTTTTTTTTCTTCCACTTTCAGTTCCCATTCTAAGCGAGCCTTTTTTGCCTCCCAATTGGTTGGTAACTTCAGCCTTTTATCTTCTTCCACAACTTCCTGATGATTTAACTTGCGGGCTTCATTCTTTTAAAAATAGATAACATCTCCCATGTATCAGTGATTGATACATTAGCAAATAGCAACAAATCAGGGATAAGCAGCAACAAAATTAACAAAGCAACAAACTTTACCAATAATAAGAAATACTCTGCCAGTGAATGCTAAATTCTCATGGCAATGCGGATAAAAAATGAAAAACAGATCCTGCACCAGAGGCTTCTTAATTTGCTTACTGATGGACTGTTACTGCATAATAGTAATTGTTCTGGCTCTTACTGTCAATTATTTTAACCTAATACAACAAGCATTACCCAGGCAAAGAACATCATGATTTAAGGACAACCCTCAGATAAGAAAAGGCTGCCTATTACTAAAAATGGTGAATGAAGTTCTCCTTGAGCTGATGAATTGCTAAAGTTGTGTGTTTTTAATATACAGCCTGTTTACAGTGGTTCCTGAAAGTGCAGTTTTAGTGATTCATTGGCTCCAGGAAGGATAATGCCATCTGCCATTTTTAGGAATAAGCAGTTGGTTTGTAAGTACAAGTTCTGACTTACATACGCAAGATGAATTTAGGATCTCTTTCTTCAACCAGGGACTACCTGTAACATCACTCCTCAGCTTTGGTAACATAAAAACATTCATTTATGGCTAGTGATTCCAAGGATCCCCCTAATTGGTCAAGATACTGACAACGCACTTCCCAAAATATAAAGTCAGCCTATTATTTTCACTTTCAGCAATCGTGAAAAGATGCAGGTATGTAGCATCTCAGAAGATCAGTTTCCATGGCTGAGTCCTATTCCCAGCGCTAAGATTGCACCAAATACAGATCTATTTATTTCATATTTTATTTAATTATTTATCCCATTTATATACCTCAACAAGTAACTCTGGGCAGCAAACAGAATTAAAATAAAAAAACTATTACAAATTTTATATTCTGAACAACAACCAACTTATTTTTTTTTCCCTTACTCTCTTCAATCCATTTTCTATCTTGCATGCTGAATTGTTGCCCCATAAATTTTGTACACTGTGCTCTATAGTATAATTGGGTCTCACAAGGATATGACCCAACAGATTTACTATTCTGGGACTTGAATCCAAAAGTCACAAAGTGACCTTACCCTTTTCAAATGAAGCTCTCGGAATTTTCTAAGCCGTTCTTCTCTCTTTTGGTCAGCAGCTTCTTCAGCTATCACTGGACTGTCTGAAGTGTTGGAAACCATCTGGAATGTCCCCCACATGTATGTAAAAGAAAATAAATCTGGGATTGAGATAAGTGGTTATACAACACACTACATATAAAAAGCAGCTTCACAATCAGGATCACATACTAAATGAAGCATTAGTTAAACACATGTTATACTTGCTCTCTTTTGTTACCATACTGATTTTAGCTACATTATCTTTTAATTGACAGAGCTCACTAGTTATGGATTGGTTCTACTGCTTCTTACATTTTAGCCCATGGTTGGCATATGAGCCTGACATTTTTGGGATCTGACTTAGTGAATAAATGGGATCAATTATTTTTTATTATTTTCACTGCTGTTATTGTCTTATTTGTACTGGTCTAAAACCATTACCAAGATGTGTCTAATTTTGTCACTCAGGAACTGATAACATCTAATTCTGTATTTTCTAAGAGATCAAAAAGTTCAAGACAGAGGCTTTTGAAGTATAATTATTGTCTTGAGCTTTAACTATCAGAAGAGAAAAAAAAACTTTCATAGTAAACTATCTCTCCCCATTACAATTAAAATAAAGGGATGAAGGATGATGGAGTGGTTTATCAAAACCCACTCCATCATTATCTCTCAACAATACAATGTCAATAATAATTATAGATTGTGTAGTATTATATTTATAGAATATATATAAAAATAATATGAAAGGGAAAAGAGGAAGAGGACAACCAGCAGCAAGATGGATAGATCCAGTTACAATGGTTGATGAAGTGGAGACTTGAAAGGACAGATTACAGACCAATCATAGACAAAATCTATGCGGTTGCTAGGATTCAAAAACAACTTGATGAGTCCCAATCAATGAGCAAAATATTTTAACATGCAAGAGGAGAAGGGATGAGGCTACACGTAAAAGGCTTTTCTCAACCGAAATGGAGTTTCTGATAATTTGTAGAATATTCTAAACGTATACTTCCAGGATTTACCTATACACCCTATATTATTAACAAAGCAAGAAAGAATGAGATCCTCTCTCTCATCCCTCTTCCTGCCATTAACTCTTCCCACCCTCTGCTCTGACCGATCTCTTTTCTACAAAGATAGTGGTCTTCTAGGCATTGCTGAATTGCAGCTCACAGCAAGGCCGCACATACATTGGCTGAGGATGTTGGGAGTTGTAGTTCAGCCCAGGTTCCCCATCCCTGCCTCCGATTCAGAGCAGCAAATCCGGCCAAACCAAATGTCTTACTTCCCGAGATACAAACAACCTTCCCCCAACGCGGCACCTCGGGCGGTGTGCTGGACTGAAGCTTTCGGTTGCAGTCCAGTTAAGTCCAGCGGTCAGGCCTAAAACGAGCTCCTGTCACTCTTCTAGCAACCCTCATCTCTCACCGTCCCATCCGTAGACGCTCCTATATCCACAGCAGCCGCCATCTTCTCGTCGTCTTGGTAAATATCGAGCACTTCCGGTTTCCGCCTCCCGCCTCGTGATGTCACTGAGGACGCGAATGAAAACAGACCTCAGTCCCTCGAGGGGGATAAAAATCGTTGACGTTCCAGCAGGAGGCTCTCTGTTTGGAGAAACCATAGAGATGCGTGCGCGAACGGCTGCCGTGGTTGGGGGAGAGGTGGTGGTGGTGGTGGTGGAGGAAGAATTGAGCTGCAGCGCTTAAGAGGCCAGGCGGGGAATTGCAACCCAGAAAAGAGAACAAGTGAAGGAGGTACGTCGGAAAGCAAACGAAGTTGAGGTAACATTTGTCTCTTGGGAGCGAGTTCTCTTATTCTGCTCTGAAGAAAATTTGGAGGTTTCCGCTGCGCATTAAAGAGAGCTAAAGCCAGGGTGGACAAAAGAAAGACAAAGCACACTTCCTTTATTTGCTAATTTCTTGAATGCGGTGTTTTTCAACCTCAGCAAGTTTAAGATAGGTGGACTTCAACTCCCAGAATTCCCCAGCCAGCATATGAGATTTATTTCCTCACTTTCCTCCAGGAGCTCAAGGTGGTTTATGTTGGGAAACAAACCATGGTCTAGTACAGGGGTAGGAAACCTTGGCTCTTTTATGACTCGTGGACTTCAACTCCCAGAATTCCTGAGCCAGCATAGCTGGCTCAGGAATTCTGGGAGTTGAAGTCCACGAGTCATAAAAGAGCCAAGGTTGCCTACCCCTGGTCTAGTAGAATGCATATAACCATATAACCCACTTACCATTTTTCTCTTTCAGAAGGTTAACTGATACCTTGAATATTCATTAGCCAAGTCAAAAATATTTCTCTTCAGTTAAATGTTCTACTAGATTAAGAACCAAATCCAAAAAAATTCATTTTACCTGAACTGCGATTATTAAAATACCTCCCTGTTTTCCAAGACAGAATTTTATATTTAATCCTGTCAAGCACAAGTGTGTCCATTGTTCTAGTAGTGGAAATCAAAATAGTACCTTTCAGTCCTGTGGGATGAATTTGCTATATCTCGTTCAGACTTCCTGACAAAAACTTGGCATATTTTATTCAAATTTTAATGTTCATTGCACCAAGCTATATTGGTCATACGATGGCAGTATAGTTCTAAACATTCATCTGGAGAACTAATGAAAGTAAACACCATTATGTCTCTCTCTGAAATACAGAAATAAATTGTATTTTTCTTTTCCTCCACTTCACCTTTACAAATCCAACCGAACACATCTTGGAGCAAAATGCTTGGGCGACTGTGTACTTTCATTAGAAGTTAGGTTGAGGGAAATGCTGAAGTAAATGACTATTCATTTCTTAAATGCAGAGGTTGCAATGAGCTGGGGGGATAATTATCTTTCAACCCCCCCACACACACTTTAAGATTTTTTGGGTATGACCACAATTGAGACCAGAATCTTCATTGTTAAGTAAAGTAATTGTTAAGTGAATAGCACCTGATCTTATGTTTTTTTGCAATGGTCATTAAGCAAATTTCTGCAGTTGTTAAGTGAATCATGGTTGTTAAGCAAAACCAGTTTCCCCTATTCATTCTGCTTGTCAGAAGCCAGCAGTCAATGTCACAAATGGCAATCACATGACCCCAGGACACTACAATCGTAAATACATGCCAGTTGCCAAGCACTGGAATTTTGATTACACAATTGTAGGAATGCTACATTGTAACTTTGAACAATTGCTAAAGCTGACATTTAGAAAAATATATTAAGATACATTCTTGTATCAATGTTTATAAAATTTTACTTTCAATTTTAAATTCTATGCCATTTCTTCTACATAAAAATTATCTTAAGAAATTACTTTGATAGTGGAGTGTTCCTCACCTAAGTTGTTGTTTAGGCCAATCCCGCCTTCAGATTGTCTTTATTCTGAATTTTTTTTTTAAAAAAGAGGTGAAACTGATTAACACAGGTTAGTTTGTTCACTGCTTTGAAGCTATTAAGAAATAAGCTGCTAAACCTGCTACATTAACACTCACACATTAAATATTTTCATTCCTGTGGATCTAAAGTTGGCCTAGAAATTATATTTCCAACCAGGCTGGGCAATTTCTGTCTAATTTGTAGTTTTTTTCATTAAGGAGAAATTGACTGCAAATTAAATCTCCTTGTACAGTACCTAGGGGGGGGGGGGGAATAAAATACTGTACAGTAGTTTGTCTTCTACTGCCCTCTACTGGTTGCTATCAACCACTGATAATTAACTTAATTATTTAAATACATTCCTGTCATGTATTGTGAATCAGCTGCTGGCTTCCTTGTGCCCAAGATAAAATACCTTCCACAACATTAGTTGTTGTCTAATGCAGCACTTCTCAACCTTGGGAGTTTCAAGATGACTTCAACTCCCAGAATTCCCTGTTGGCTGGTGAAGTCTAGGAATTCAAATCCACACATAAAGTTGCTGAGGTTAGGAAATATTGCGTTAGGATAGTGTTTTGGATTTTGTCTTAGCTACGTTGTATGAATTCAACCATGGTAATTGATAAGACATGATTTATAGCTTGGTGCAATACATAAAACCTGCCATTTGACTTGAGCAATATATTTTAGTTAAATGGAACCATGCCTAGCATAATGAAGTGAACCCCCACTTTGACTCTTCATCTAGGACCTACTAAATTAAAAGACAGAAAAAAGGGAAAATAAAACTTATAGCACTTTCAAATGTTGAATAGGAATAGAATTGTTGGCATTTGCAGAATCAATATCTTTGCAAACGATGGCCTGGCTTTTAATTTTTATTATATGAAATCCTCAATTTACAACCATTTGTTTTAGTGACCATTTGAGGTTACAACAACACTGAAAAAAACACAGACTTATAACCATTTTTCACACCTAGGACCATTGCAGCATCCCCATTCACATGATCAAAATTTGGACTCTTGGCAACTGGCATGCATTTATGACAGTTGCAGTGTCCCAAGGTTGTGTGTGATCACCTTTTGCAACCTTCTGACAAGCAAAGTCAAAGGGGAAGCCAAACTCACTTAACAATCCTGTTACTAACTTAATAACTGCAGTGATTCATTTAAGAATTATGGCGAGAAAGGTTGTAAAATGGGGCAAAACAACTGTCTTGCTTAGCAACAGAAATTTTGGGCCCAATTGTGGTCATAAGTTGAGGACTACCTATACAGTAGTTGGGTTTCATGCTGTCGGGTGGGTGCAATACTGCTAAGATTAGAGCAACTGGCTAGAGTTGCAAAAATCTGGATGCCCATCAGAGAACAGCAGAGAGATTCAGAAACCTCCAAGTTTTTGCTCCCATCTAGTGGTAACCCTAGTTATAATTGTCCAAAGCCCAGAGACATTTAATCATTTGATTGGGGAGCTAGAAGTACCTGACTAATGTGCTTAACAGAAATTAACCTGGTTAGAGCAGTACTCTATTGAAAATGAGAAAGTGCTAAGGATCAAAATCAATTCCTTGACAACCAAATTAGTGCAAGGCTGGCTTTAAATTTCATCTAAATGCCCTTAAAATGATAACCCTAACTGCATTATATCCAAGTCCCTGATCAGATAGTTCAGATGATGATAAATGGTCGCACTGGAGGTGGATAGGAAAGCCAGAGGGACATCAGAATGATTCCGAGGAAATTTTTCATTCATGCATAAAATGATGGAGGTCTTCTACTTGGGCATTGCCCAAATCTCCGTCTTTCACAATAGTCCATAGGACATTATGGCCTGTTTGATAAATCGTGGTTCAACAAAGTCAAAGTTTATTGTGTGTATGTGAAAGTAGGAATTGGTTCTTGCCTCGGTTGAAATAGTTTATGGGCTAATTCTTGTACAAGTAGTCCTTGACTTACAACCATTCATAGTAACTGTTCAAAGTTACAGTGGCATGTAAAAAGCGATGTATGACCGATTCTCACACTTACGGGATCAAACCTTCATTAAGGGATAAATTTGATACGGGCTCTGTAAAGATACAAATTTACACTGGGTTTATGTGAGGCATTTTTTAAAAAATATTTTATTAGGTTTTACAAGGATAAGGAAGGAATGAGATCGGTATAGGTATTAGGTAGGGTACAGGAATAGGGTTAGAGTAATGGGAGTTGCCCCCAACAATAATTCTACGCTTTAGCAAGCAGACTATCGTCCGGGTACAAATATTAAATAACAATAGTTAATGTAATGGTAAATAGCTATAATCACTAGGAATAACAGTAATCATGAAAGTAATGATTAATCAGTAAATATCCTTCATCCTAATAAATTTCACAATCCTTTCTTGCTGGATCGTATTGCTATCCATTGATAAAATTTTGTGAGGCATTCTTGTTGCTAAGATGCTGGATGCAAATCTTGGTGGCACTGTAGTTTCCAAGTTTAATTCCATTCACCTAGAAGACTCCAAAATGAATAAGAACCAAGTGCAACAGAGAGCTGGTTGACCTTAAGTCAGAAGTGGGCAAGTAGGGCAACTTTACGACCTGTGGACTTCAACTCCCAGAATTCCTGAGCCAGCATAAAGTTGCTGACTCCTGCCCTCAGTGTAGCTGTGGGCACCTGTGCTCCATCTGCTTCAGAAATAACATCCATCCATCCATCCATCCATCCTCTCTCTTAGAGAAGGAAAATTCAGCCAGCAGGATTCCCATGGAGCTCTCCCTGGTCCTGTTTCCTGCTGATTTTTCTGCCAAAGAGCTTCTGACTGGCTTTCCTCTTTGCTTGTTGCTTCTCTGGCTTGGAGCCCTGCCTTGACTCATCTTTTGGACCTGATTGACACAACCCATCAGCCATATCCTGATTCCATTGCTAGACACAGCTGGCACATCCAATTAAGCCACCACAACATATATTATTTGCTCTGGACTTCAGGTTTGTGGGAATGCAGTCATATGGATTTATAAACCATGGGTTATAGCAGGGGTCTTCAAACTTGGCCCTTTTATGACTCATGGACTTCAACTCCCAGAATTCCTCAGCCAGGCACGCTGGCTGAGGAATTCTGGGAGTTGAAGTCCATGAGTCATAAAAGGGCCGAGTTTGAAGACCCCCGAGTTATAGCTTTGATATTGTATGAAACCAGTCTATTGCAGCTTCTTCCATAAACCATGTTAAACAAGCCATGTCTGTAATGCAAGAAGTCCTTCAGTGTGTAAGCTGTGTCATGATCACATGACTGCAGGATGTTGCAAACAACCGTCAATGTGGGCTGGTTACCGAAATGCAGTCACGTGACTGGGAAAAAGGTATCATAACTTTGAATCCTGGGCCATAAGTAACTTTTTTAGGGTCTGTCGTAAGGTCAAAAGCTGGTCACATGACTGCATTTTGGGTACTTGGCAACCAGCCCACATTTATGGTTGTTTGCAACATTCTGCAGTCATATGAGTTGATTTAAATAGCAGAGAATTGGCTTGCTTAACAACCATTGTAGTCACTTAATGGCTGCCACATAAAAGGTTGCAACATTGGATGTGGCCATGTGGTGACCTGCTTAACAAACATCACAATTTACAACCATATTTGTGGGCTCCATCAGTCTGGAATCCCTATCTGGGCACAAGAGTCAGAGCCCCCCTTGAATGATGTTGAACCTTATCTAGTCTCACCCAGGTGCAAACCATCAGTCTGACAAGATTCCTGTGTTACAAGCATGAGCAATAAAATAGCTAATTGAACTCTTCAGGTGTGGAAATCTGGTAGTTCGTGCCTGACAGGTATGCCCCTAATTAGGTATTATGGTTTGGTTCCAGGTAGACCCCTTGCTGGAAAGGTGCTCCACTGATGCTGAATGAACACCTGGACCACTGCTCCTGACCTGGACCCCCAGATTCTGATCCAGGATAGGGGCTTCCTCCAGCCCCTAGAAGCACTAATTTCTGAGGAGAGAGAGCAGCAAAAGACAGAAGAGTGAACTTCAGCTACTCAGGTGTAACTGAAGGAAGTCAGAATAATCAGAGCCTGCTGTTATGTAGGAAGGAACATGATGAAATCATGCTTGTTGGTTCTTGTCTTAGAGGCTTTTTCCTGGAAAATGGACCCACGTTGTCTTTGGATTCTTCCTCTTTCCGCCGTGATAAAGAAGCCCTGCCCGGTGAGTCTGCTTATGAATACATGAAATCTAGACTGAATTTATGAATGAGATAAGGTGTTCTTTAAACAGCATAAACACAGTTATTCATGAGGCTCAGCCTATTGTTGCCTTTCCCAACCCAGGTGCCCTCCAGAAGAGACATGCTGACTCAGAAATCTTTGAGTTGATGTCTTAATATATCTGAAAGGCATCAGATTAGGGTTGAAGAATGCTAGGTTGGAACCTTCCTTCCTTCCTTGAGGAAGCTGCTCCACCCCATAGTTTACACCTCTGCTGCCCTATGGCACTTTTTAGGCAGATTATACTTAGGGATACCATGGTGAGACTAATTCAAAACTGGTGTCCATTGGACTTTTGGATCCAGATGTACTCTTTAAACCTAACTTAGAGGGTTAGGCTGAGTTCTCACGTTGTACAGGTAGTCCTTGACTTATGACCACAATTGAGTCCAGAATTTTTGTTGATAACTGAGACATTTGCTAAATGAGTTTTGTCCCATTTTAAGACTTTAAATTAGTACAGGAATCTGGCTTCCCCCTTGAGTTTGTTTGTCAAAAGGTTACAAAAGGTGATCACGTGACCTTAAGACACAGCAACAGTATGAGTCAGTTGCCAAGCATCTGAAGTTTGATTCCATGATCATAGGGATGCTACAAAGCTTGTAAGTGTGAAAAATGGCCATAAGTCCCTTTTTTCAATGTTGTTGTAACTTTGGTCACGAAATGAACTGTTGTAAGTCAAGGACTACCTGTAGTGTGCCATTGGCTTGGTATATAATATGCCAACTATGTGGTTTGTTCTGTTGTTTTTGATTTTGGTTTAGCATTGTTGGACTCACTGTAGTTTAGTTAAACCATGGCTTAGAAGAATGAATGTAGACATGGGGGTTTGGGCTTAGCATAGTGGGCAAGCCAGCCACAACTGGTTTTAAACTGTGGTTTGTTGGATTAGTGTGCATTGTGAGGATAAATGGCTGTGAACAAGAGCTTGGAACAACTTTTTAAAAAATTAGTTATGACCCCAGTGATGGTGACTCGCCTGTCAAATTTACCTTTGCTATGTCTGAAAAAATGCCAACCATTTTATGGGATTTGAAAAGAAAGCTAATATTGATAGCTGTGCAAAGGTAAGTCTTTGGGGAACCCTGCTCCTTTGTAGTGCCGCCTTGGGGCCTTGTGTTCCAGAAACTGCTTGCATTCCTTTGCGGGGGCTGAACTGAAAGTACTTTAATGGCTGATAGTGGAAGATATGTCTGCTGTCCTTTGAGTAATTTCCCTGTGGGCTGATCTAACAGGATGAGGTAGCTTGTGAGTTTCTCCCTTCTCCACCCAGGTGCATTCATGCTCTGCCCTGGCCTGCTCTGTTTCTTGAAAATAAAAACCACATGAATTATTTTTCTGTCTTGGATGATACAGTCTGACATGGGGAGTGGACAGGCCGCAGCAAAAGCTTGCATTTTAGCTGCCACAAAACTGAACTTTTTTAACCTAATGATTGCCCCATTTGCATGCCTCTCCTCCCAACATTATGTCAAAACACACTCTGATTGTCAATAAATGTTACCAAGACAGCTGGGTGCCGGTAGTTTGCTTTTAGGCAGCTTCGTGAAAAACGTGAATTGATGATGGTGGTTTGCTAACAGAAGAAAATCTGGCTCAGCTCTCTCCAAATTAGAACCCTATGTTGATGCTGGGATGTATTTCCTAACTCTGTTTATGGGAAATGTCGGTTCTGGCCCATCGGAGGGAAGTTGCCAAATTTGGGGATGCTGGTTTAGCTTGAGAGCGGAAACTCTGCAAATTCCGGACAAGAGTTAAGGTCAGATTGATGGAATTCCATTGTGGCTTAGAAGCTCGTGGTTGCGTTCAGATATTGTACTATTGTAAGTCATAATATGGTTTATTAAGTTTGAGTGAGAGTATTGTGTGAACTTAGTTATATTGTGCCAAGCAATTGTTATCTTTTATATGGAGGGGGTTGTGAGCTAGTGTGCCTTACAGATCTACTCCATTTGGCTAGCTAATTAGTCAGGACTCTGTTGATCCCAGAATGAGTTAAAACTATGCAAATGCAGTCAGGTTGTGATGGCTCACAACTGCAGAAAGGGCTACGGTAGTCCTCAACGTATGACCACAATTGAGCCCAAAATTTCCGTTCCTAAGCAAGACAGTTAAGTATATTTTGCCCCATTTTACAAATCTTTATTGCACAGTTGTTAAGTGAATCACTGCAGTTGGTAAGTGAATCATTTGGCCATTAAGCAAATCCGGCCTCCCCCATTGACGTTGCTTCTCAGAAAGTGGCTGGGAAGGTCATAAATAGTGATGACTGGAACCACGGGACGCTGCAACCGTCATAAATAGGAGTCAGTTGCCAAGCGTCTGAATTGTTATCTCCTAACCAAGGGGATGCTGCAATGCTCGTAAGTGTGAAAACTGGTTATAAGTCACTTTTTTTGGTGCTGTTGTAACTTGGAATGGTCACTAAAAGAATGGTTGAGGACTAGCTGCATAAGCTTCTGAAACAGTATGAAGAGAAGGACTGAGGGGGGACATGATAGCAGCGTTCCAGTATCTCAGGGGCTGCCCCAAAGAAGAGGGAGTCAAGCTATTCCCCAAAGCGCCTGAAGGCAGGACAAGAAGCACCGGATGGAAACTAATCAAGGCGAGAAGCAACCTAGAACTAAGGAGAAACTTCCTGGCAGTGAGGACAATTAACCAGTGGAACAACCTGCCTCCAGAAGCGGTGAATGCTCCAACACTGGAAGTTTTTAAGAAGAGACTGGACAGCCATTTGTCTGAAATGGTATAGGGTTTCCTGCCTGAGCAAGGGGTTGGATGAGATGACCTCCAAGGTCCCTTCAAACTTTATTGTTATTATTATAGTATTCTATTTATTTCAATCATGGTTTCAGATATTGAGATGAGAGTGGCAGATCAGGACAGTTTATTATCCTGAAATCCTTAAATAAGATGCAAGGGTGAAACATCTGTCTCTAAACACACACATGATGTACAATCTGCTTTTGCCAGAATTGTGCATTTTTAAAAGCCGCAAGATATGGTAGTTTTTTTTTTTTTTAGATTTTAAGAATATCCCTAATATAGGCCACAACATCCCGATTTCATAAATGATGGCTCTTTACAGAGGACCAGGTTTGTCTGAGTGTGGTAGTTGAGGCGAGTCAGGAGACAAGGAGTTGTGCTATTGAGTGATGGCCTCTTAATTTTATTAAATTAAGTTTTCTACCCTGGCTTCTTTTGACTCAGTTCATTAAAACAACCAGTTTTCAATGAGTGGTTCATTTGCTAACATCGATTCCTTTAATCGCATTTGACCATATACCTAGGTTTCTCCACTTTCTCTAATGGACATTCCCATTTATAAATCTTGTTCTAGTAGAGTAATACTTCCAGAGATGATTATATAGGAGTAAGACAAAAAGAAAAAGTATCTTATGCCAGATTACATCCATCGGCTTCATTATTGATGGCTGATAGATTACTGTACTGTGTAGACATCCATGCTGTGTTCTTTCCGAACCAGGTCAATTACAATCATAGTAACCATATTTGTAATATGTGCCAGGATTACATTTAACCTTAGTTAATAAGTTTAATTAGTTATTAGGACCTGATTAATAGGACTTGATAAGTTAGATATTTTGGAGCTTACGTTGTACAAACGGAGACTGGTTAGTTTAAGGGGAGGACTTAGCAAATGTTAATGTTGAGTTAATTATGTTGTGTGACTGGACCAATTTCTTGGAGATTTCTTGGAGATTCACTTAACACAATCATTTTCTCTCAGTGCTGGATTTTCACTGCAGGAGGCATCTACAACATCCTCACATTGTTCACAGCCTCTGCTTAAATATGCTCAATGAGGGAGAGTCCCTCAACTCCTGAAGCTCCGTTAGGCTTGGACATGTTAAAAAAGTGCTACTGTAGCTCTCACACCAGAGTGGATTAGTTTTGAGATATCTGTAAACTAAGGAAAGGATGGTCGTAAGTGTGAAAAATGATAATAATTCACTTTTTTTCAGTGCCGTTGTAACTTCGAACGACAGTAAAATGATTCTAAGTTGAAGACCTCCTAAAACCAGGCCCTATGTCATTTAGTCACAGCCAGCACCTTGAAATGATCACAATAAATTATCTGTTCATTTTCATAGCGGCCAAAGTCCTCCATGACACTGAAGCACCCTTAGTAGCTTAGTTGAAGACCTGGCAACACGTTCAGTTTTCTCGTTTGATGGAAGTGTTGATGGTGAGCGAGCGTGCCTTACAAACCCAGCCCATTTGGTTAGCTAATGGGTGAGCACTCTGCTGATCCCGGAATGAGTTAAAAATGTGCAAATGCAGGGAATTTGGGATGGCTCTCAGCTGCAGAAAGGGCTGTAAGCCGCTGTCTTATCGGCAGCCTCCATCAGCAAAGCCGGAGAAATGAAAACCTGGCTACAATACGAATGGTTTAAAAAAAAAGAAAAGAGGAAGACCAAAGGCCCTGCAGCCCTCCCTTCCCCCCACCGCCGTTAAAAATGTTGAAGCACATTTCTTAGAAAACGGTTGGTGCCATTCATAGAAGCAAGAGGAAACTGGCAGCTCTGGTTTCCTTCCGGGGAAGGGAAGGAGGCAGCATCCAGAATGAAGTGAGGGAAACGTCTCCAAACCAAAAGCTCCTCCTGGCCCTGATGAAATCTGGCAGGAGCTTTTGAGCTCCTCAAGTAATGCTTAGGGCAGGGGTGGGCAACCTTGGCTCTTTTATGACTCGTGGACTTCAACTCCCAGAATTCCTGAGGCAGCATGAGGGAAACTTTGGCCCCTTCATGACTCGTGGACTTCAACTCCCAGAATTCCTGAGGCAGCATGAGGGAAACTTTGGCCCCTTCATGACTTGTGGACTTCAACTCCCAGAATTCCTCAGCCAGCATGGGGGAACTATGGCCCCTTCATGACTCATGGACTTCAACTCCCAGAATTCCTCAGCCAGCGTGAGGGAAACTTTGGCCCCTTCATGACTCATGGACTTCAACTCCCAGAATTCCTGAGCCAGCATAGCTCAGCTTGGAAATCTCTCCCTTTCCCCTCAGCATGGCTGGCTCAGGAATTCTGGGAGTTGAAGTCCACGAGTCATAAAAGAGCCAAGGTTGCCTACCCCTGGCTTAGGGCTAAAGATCTAGAACAGTTGAAGTCCACGAGTCATAAAAGAGCCAAGGTTGCCTACCCCTGGCTTAGGGCTAAAGATCTAGAACAGTTGAAGTCCACGAGTCATAAAAGAGCCAAGGTTGCCTACCCCTGGCTTAGGGCTAAAGATCTAGAACAGTGGTGTCTAAGATCTGTGGACTTCAACTTCCACTTCCAGAATACCCCAATCAAGGAACTACCAGTGCAAACAAACAAGCTAAGACTTAAACAACAGCCTTTTCAAGGAACCACTAAGAACACTCCTACCAACTCTGACAGGGCAAGTCACTAATACAGACATGTCAAACTTTGACGTCACGTGACGTCGCGCAACGTATCGGGACGGTTTTGTCATTGCCAGCAATGAGGTGGGTGCGGCTTCCGGATGACACGTCCGGTCTGCGGGCCAGCAGTTTGACATCCCTGCACTAATATATAAAAATAAGAGAAATCCTTGCTCCCTTCTAGCATTGATGGTGTTACTTAGTTTGGTAATGAAATGTCTGCAAGAAAACCAAGCTCAGAGAGCACCAAGGACCCCACAACTCTTGGTAATTTACATTTGAAAAACAGATGAATGCGTAGTTTCTTGACTCTTGCTAGAAGGTGATTAGGACATGGGCGTAATAGTGATTGGTGTTATGTCCAGTGCGCAACTGTAAGGATAAATACAGAAGTTTCTGAATGAAACTTCCCAGACTGGATCAAAGAATCATCTTATTCAGACTCCCTTTTTCCAAAAGTGACTGATCTCATACTTTTGGAGAAGTTACTTAAGATAGATGTACACAAGCCACAGAATGAGACAGTTCAATAGTGAGAAAGTAGACCTGTTCTATACAAGATCCTACTCTGTTTGAAAAGATGCTCAGTTGACATTTTTGGTAATTTAAAAATCTGAAAGGGGAAAAAACCTTGAAGTTATCCCCAACCGAAGCTGCTGTTTTCTTATTTAATGTAAGACTGGTTCTTTGAATGGTTATGAAACGAAAAAAGGGGATTGTGCAATCTTTTAAAAATATAATTTGGTATAGAAAGTGAATCTCCCAAATCTTGTTCTGTTTTGGCTAAGTGGTAGAATTGTAATTACACTAGATTTGTTTTATGGGTTCTTGTTTTATGAATTCATTGTTTTGCTCCATCCACATGTGATGCTTGGACACCTTAAATTTAATTTAATTTTAATTGCATTAAACTTTCACAAGGCACCTGGGCACAGCCAGAAATTTAGAATAGAATAACAGAGTTGGAGGGGACCTTGGAGGTCTTCTAGTCCAACCCCCTGCTCCGGCAGGAAACCCTATACCATTTCAGATAAATGGTTGTCCAATTTCTTTTTCAAAACTTCCAGTATTGGAGCATTCACAACTTCTGGAGGCAGGTTGTTCCACTGGTTAATTGTTCTAACTGTCAGGAAATTTCTTCTTAGTTTTAGGTTGCTTCTCTCTTTGATTAGTTTCCATCTGTTGCTTCTTGTCCTGCCTTCAGGCGCCTTGGAAAATAGCTTGACTCCCTCTTTTTTGGGGCAGCCCCTGAGATATTGAAAGGCTGCTATCATGTCCCCCCTCGTCCTTCTCTTCGTTAAACTAGACAGACCCAATTCCAGCAACCATTCTTTGTATGTTTTAGCCTCCAGTCCCCTAATCATCTTTGTTGCTCTTCTCTGTACTCTTTCTAGAGTCTCAACATCTTTCTTACATCGTGGTGACCAAAACTGATGCAGTATTCCAAGTGTGGCTTTCCCAAGACATTTTAAAGTGGTATTAACACTTCATGTGATTTTTGACTAGTTTCCATCCATTGTTTCTTGTCTTGCCTTCTGGTCCTTTGGTTGACCCCCTCTTCTTTGTGGCAGCCCCTCAAATATTGGAACAGCATCAAAAGGGTGCTCTGGTAAAAGTGATGTTGAAGTCACAGCCCATTTAGAAGGTTGCTTTGCCCTAAAATCTACCTACTTGCACTTTCAGAGTGCATCTGTGCATCTGTGTACGTGTGCCTTCTGTAGAAAAAAAAATGAAACTGTAATCAAGTTACAAAATTAATCTTTTGGTCAAAACCCCATCAAATCAAAGATGAAAGCTTGGTGAAAACGCTCAACTGGAAAAACCAGTGTGGTTCCCCACTCTTCCTCTCCTTGACTTAATATAAAGCCGACTCGGGTTTTCCTAAAGTGTATTTTTGACCAGAAGGACATCAGAGGAAATCCCTGTATAGGAACGGGTCAAAAGAGTTAACAGATACCATTTCAACCTCCCTCCCTCCCCCCGCCAGCTTTTCTCCCATCCTTTCTTTTCTCTGCAAAATAATTAGCGGTTTTAAAGAAGTCTCCTGCTCTCTTTTATTGGCACAATAATTATATAAAATATCTGGAAGACTATTTACAAACTTCCCCATAATCATCAATCACCTCTCTTTCAGAAGAAAACGGAGGGAGATAAGCTAACCTCAAGAAACTGCTAATGCACCCAGCCATTTAATGGCGGAGTCGTGAAGAGGGTGGGCTGGAGGGGAAAGGAGGATATTTTTTTCCCCCTTTCTCTTCTTTAGCTCCATTACTATGAAATTCATAATAACATCAATAATTAAATATAAATTAGATTTAATATTTTATGCTGGCGACATACAATTTACACTCTTCCCGAGAATTCAAAAGGTCACGTCTAATATAAATGAGTGGTGCGTATGTGTGTGATGGTTAGGTGCTCACTCAGGGTGAAATGAGACCTAATTGGTTAAGCGCACGCACACATGCGCGCACACACAAAACAGCCCTGGGGAAGGCCCATTTAGAATATTAAGAAATGGCTTTGCATGAAGTCAGATCTTTGTTATGTGATTTATTCGGGGGGCCTGCTTTGTTCTCCTTGACTACGCAAGCTAATTAACAGCAACAACAATGAAATCACCATATGAGCAAAGCCTACAAAAATTCATATTGAAATTGTGGCAATCAACGATCGAAGACCAGAGAATTCTCTTCTGAAGAGTGGAATCAAGCTCAATGTTCGAGGAATGTCCTTCCATAGCTTCCACAGAAGAATACCCTCTCCTGCGTGTCTCAAGCGGGGAGGGGTGTGTGTGATAACTAGAGTGTTTTCAGAAGAACTTTGTCTGCAGATCAACATCTAGAGAGTTTGATCCCAAGTCAGACAGGCAGTCGGCCAGATAATCAAGCCCAAAGTTGTTTAGAACTCTAAAGGTTCACACTAGTACATTAAATTGGCCCCAAAAGCATAGAGCAATCAGTGTGATCTCTGCATCTTGCACTGGTTAAAATCTAGCAGAAATACTTGACAGTAATTGGAGCATCTGGGTAGCAGTTGAGAAGAAAAGAGGTAACATGGGCAACTGCTGGCCAAACGGACTGGCCCAAGGCATTGTCATGCTGGATGTACAGGGAGTCCTTGACTTTTTGTTGTTGTTGTTGTTAGTTGCGAAGTCGTGTCCGACCCATCGCGACCCCCATGGACAACGTTCCTCCAGGCCTTCCTGTCCTCTACCATCTTCTGGAGTCCATTTAAGCTCACGCCTACTGCTTCAGTGACTGGCTGGCTGCCATGTCCTTGGCTGCACTGCTCCGTTCAGGCCACGACTGGGGGCGACTCTCCTCCAGGTGGGCTGTGGGGGGAGGTGGGGCTGGGGTGACGGCACGCATGCCCACAGAGTGGGCTCTGAGTGCCGCCTCTGGCATGCATGCCATAGGTCCGCCACCACTGGCATAGGGAATGGCCTCGAAGGACAGGAGGAAAAACTGCTACCAAGGCAACGGTCAGATAAGAGGGTCTTGAGCCCAGGCCAAATAAATCACTTGAAAAAATGTCTTAGACAGCCCCTCCCTAGATCACATGAAGCTAAACGGAGGAGGGGGGGAAAACACATTTAGACTTGCAAGATTCTGTTATTATAGCAGGTCTATGGAGAAGGGCCTAATGCTGGGAAAGATGGAGGGCAAGAGAAGAAGGGGACGACAGAGAATGAGGTGGCTGGATGGAGTCCCTGAAGCAGCAGGCGTGAGCTTCAATGGACTCCAGAAGAAGGTAGAGGACAGGAAGGCCTGGAGGAACGTTGTCCATGAGGTCGCGATGGGTCAGACACGACTTCACAACTAACAACAACAAATGTCTACTGAAGTAGTTCTGATCTGTATAGCATTGGTTCCTTAGTCTGCTCTGCCCTCTAGATTTCAAGGTTTCCCCCGTCCAGTTGTGACCAAATCAAGGGGGCAATGCTCCTCTCCGATTCTCAGCTGAGGGAGCATGTGTTGTCGGAGAGATGTTTCCATCATTATGTGATCGGCATGAAAATTTGGAATGCAGTAACTTTTCCCACCGAAGGGATACCTATTTATCTACTTGCTTTTGCATGCTTTCGAACTGCTAGTTTGGCAGGAGCTGGGGCAAGTAATGGGAGCTCACCCCATCATGCGGCACTTGGGTTTCGAACCCGGGCTTTCCAGCTGACAAGCTCAGCATCTTAACCACTGAGCCATTGCGCCCCCCCCCTCTAGGGCTGAGAATGTATTGGTACAGTCCTTTGGGAGAAGGACAAGTTACAATTACGATTAAATCAATTAAATATAGATTCTGGGCTGTATTTAATTTAACAACTCCTACAATGTGATTGTTGATTACAGCTAAGCATAAGGTGTGGTTAAGACCAGAAATTTTCATGTGGAGTCCTTGGTGTCGTTGTGTTTAACCTGACAAGAAATGGAAAGCACCGATTTTTTTTCTAAGGCTTAGTTTTGAACCTTCTGAAACTGTGGCTAGGAGACAAAGTTCTTTGAAGTACTCTTTGGTGAAGCTTATGAGCAAAAAAGTTGAAAATCTCTGATCAGCTTTTAGAGAATGTCCTGTTCCAAGCCCTAGACATATTATCATTATCTATTTATATCCTGTATAAAAGTCCAATCAATTTATCAGAGGTTCTTTGCTCTATCAAGACAGTGATGGTTAGATCCCAATTTTCTGAGCTTCAGCAAGATTATTCTGTTCAGTGTCCAGTTGGAATAATGTCAAGAGTTAACTTATTATGCAGAGTAAAGAAGGCCAGGATTCCCTTCTATCCAACGATTAAGAAAACAAAAAAAATTGTCCTTCCTTATATTGCCTGGTTACTCATGTAAATAAGATGTCCTGCTTTTTTTGCCTCTTTGACTCATACGGTACTTGACTAACCATGATGCTAATGGCTCAATATTGTACTATTTATTTTTTTAAGATAATTTGTATGGCCACCCAACTCATGAAGGGGGACATGATAGCAGTGTTCCAATATCTCAGGGGCTGCCACAAAGAAGAGGGAGTCAAGCTCTTCTCCAAAGCACCTGAAGGCAGGACCAGAAGCAACAGGTGGAAACTAATCAAGGAGAGAAGCAACCTAGAACTAAGGAGAAACTTCCTGACAGTTAGAACAATTAACCAGTGGAACAACCTGCCTCCAGAAGTGGTGAATGCTCCAACACTGGAAGTCTTTAAGAAGATATTGGACAGCCATTTGTCCGAAATGGTATAGGGTTTCCTGCCTGAGCAGGAGGTTGGACTAGATGACCTCCAAGGTTCCTTCCAACTTTATCATCATCATCATCATCATCATCATCATCATCATCATCATCATCATCATTATTATTATCATTCTCTGTAACTTTGGGCAGCTTACTAGGATAAAAACCCAATAGAAAAGCAATAAAAAAGCAATAACACCCCACCTTATCCCCCAGCGACAACAGTCAAATGAGTCACTTCATGGACTCCATTCCACTCTGGAGCCTCCAGGCCCATTGGCAAAACCAGGTCTTCTGGGCCTTGCAAAAGAGTGGGAAAGTAGGGACCAATCTTATCTTTGCATGGATAATGTTTGAAAGGGAAGGAACCACCATGGAGAAGGCCCTTCTTCTTGGCCCCATCAGATGGACCTCCTTAGGAGAGGGGACCCAGAACATTCCCTATCTCCCTGCTCTGATGATTCAGGTAGATGTGATTGGGGAAAGATGGTTTATTAATACAGTGTTTCACAACACTAGCAATTTGAAGATGCGTGCACTTCTAAGAGTTGAAGCCCACATATCCTAAACTTGCTGAGATTAAGAAGCACCATCCTAGATCTCAGGTATACAACATGTGGTTCTCCAGTATGGGTGATCTGTGCTCTCAACATTTACCATTGTTGGCTGTGCTGGGTTAGGTGCATCCATTTCCCAAACTACTGTTCCCCAGTAGAGTCCAGCATCCCAGGGAGTACACAAGAATACCATAAGAATGTGGGAAGAAAGATTAGAATATTTATTTACATTTATCCCATCCTTTTAATATGTCTATTGCTTGGTTTCATTGGAGAAGTCAGTGATGCTAGGAATAGTTAGTGGAACAAGAAGAAGGGGCAAGCAAAGACGCCGCCGGCTTGATAACATCAAAGCTGATGGCAAAGTTGAACATACAACAATTGACAAAAGGTCTGCTTGAACGGGTAGCATGGAGAGCACTTGCCTATGAAGTCGCCAAGAGTCAGACTCAACTGAATGATTAAAACAATTGCTTGGTAACTTCTTCTTCTTGTGCCATATCTGTTATCAGACGTTGGCGATCATGTTGGCGATCCTGTTTTCATCAGCAGCCACACGAAAAAGTGCTGCTGAGTTTTGTCCAAACCAGCCCCTTAGATTTTGAAGCCATGATGTTCTTCTTCTGCCTGGACCTCGTTTGCCTTCAATCTTTCCCTGGAGGGTTAAATGGAGTATGCCGTATTTTTCTGGATATCGCATCATATGTCCGAAATATTCTAATTTTCATTAATTGTTTTGATGATTTCCCTTGGCTTTCCCAGGCGGCTTATGACCTCCGCTTGGTAACCAGACATATTTATATTGGGAGTGCATGGTCAAAATACTTTTGCTGATGGAGATGTGCATTTAAAAAAATTGAGAATCACTGGACATGAGTGACCAGGCAATATAAGGAAGGGCAATTTTTTTTGTTGTTTCCTTAATCGTTGGATAGAAGGGAATTCTGGCCTTCTTAACTCTGCATAATAAATTAAACTTTTCACATTATTCCAACTGGACACTGAACAGAATAATCTTGCTGAAGCTCAGAAAATTGGGATCTAACCATCACTGTCTTGATAGAGCAAAGAACCTCTGATAAATTGACTGGACTTTTATACAGGATATAAATAGATAATGATAACATGTCTAGGGCTTGGAACAGGACATTCTCTAAAAGCTGATCAGAGATTTTCAACTTCTTGCTCATAAGCTTCACCAAAGAGTACTTCAAAGAACTTTGTCTCCTAGCCACAGTTTCAGAAGGTTCAAAACTAAGCCTTAGAAAAAAAAATCGGTGCTTTCCATTTCTTGTCAGGTTAAACACAATGACACCAAGGAGGACTCCACATGAAAATCTCTTGTCTTAACCAGAAAATATTAGGATAAAAGTAGGGCTATTGTTCCTAGGACAGTGATGGCGAACCTTTTAGAGACCGAGTGCCCAAAAACCGCCTCGCCCCTGCCTCGTCCCCGCGTCTCCTGCCCACAGGGCCACCCACCACCTCCACGGCCCACCACAGCAGATCGCCCAGGCGGCCCAGCAGCGTCATGGTGGCCATGCCCTCTGTCCACGCCCCGCAGCAACTGTACACGATGGAGCACGAGGGCGGAATGTTGTCCCCACTGCCCGGCTGCCATGTCCTTGGCTGCACTGCTCTGCACAGGTTGCGCCCAGGGCAAGTCTCCGGTGGGGCTGCTGGTGAGGAGGGGGCCACGAGGTGGCGGGGCTGGGGCGACGGCGTGCGTGCGTGCCCACAGAGGGCTCTGAGTGCTGCCTCTGGCACCCGTGCCATAGGTTCGCCACCACTGTCCTAGGCCAGTGGTGGCGAACCTATGGCACGTGTGCCAGGGGCGGCACTCGGAGCCCTCTCTGTGGGCACGCTCGCCATGCCCCGGAGATGGCAACTGTCCCTCTTCAACCAGCCGCCCACTAACTCGCCGAGGTCCCACATGGCTGGATGCATCCCAGCACCCATGCGCTCGCTGGCCTCTGTGTGCAGGGGACGATGGTGTCAGGCAGCAGCTACACCGGCCCCTGCCTCACCTTGCCCTGTGACAATGGCACCCCCGCCCTGCCTTGCCTCGCCTCACTCTGCAGGACGAGCCTCCTGCCCAACGCCCCATCTGCCGGAGACCACCTGGATCTCCCCCAACCCTGCCCGGGCCCCACAGGCGTCCCTCCCCACGAGCAACATTGAGGTGATCATGCCCACCTTGGCCACACCCACCCAATCTGCCATGACCACCACAGCCACGCCCACCCAGTAGGCCACGCCCACCTGGCACCCAGCAATAAATAAGGGGGTTTTGGGTTGCAGTTTGGGCACTCGGTCTCTAAAAGGTTCGCCACCACTGTCCTAGGCGCTTACAAAAGTTCAGCAACCAGAAATAGCCCTACTTTTATCCTAATATTTAGGACTGCAGCTACACAGCCAAACTAGATGCTAATTCTATTTAGGAATTAGCTACGTTGAATGCAGTAAGGCACATTTCCAAGGGATGATTAAAGATCACAATGATTTGTCCTTCTTCATATTGCTCAATCACTCTTGTGGTATTGATAAGATGTCCTGCTTTATATTTTTTTTTTGGCTCTTTGACTTTTTGATTCTCGGGGAAATGTGGCCCAGATTGGAGCTATTATTCTGAAGTCAGGAAAGAAAGTCATTGAGAAGCTTCCCTGAACGCAACAAGCATACCTCTGAATAAATCTAGTTTGGATTGTGTATTATTATTTTTTTCATTACAAACATGGGAAGGAAAACCTAATGAAAAAGAACTGCTGGGGTTTTCTTTTTTACTTTCAAAGTAAGTTATGGGGAAACACCTCTAATATCTCAATAATACAGATGAAAGTTTGTCTTAAAGCAAAACCACCTGGTTTCAAAGCGTGATCCAAGCTTAAATTGCTCTTAATGTCATGTTTTCACACACACCCTGCTAAAATAGATGCAACTATTCCAGTGTCTTACTGGTTTGGAGCCGTTTACAGTCCAGCCTTCTTTTTATTTCTGAACCAAATCTCTCATCGTTTGATATATTTTTTTTTAATCAGAAGATATTTCTGTAGGTTATGAAACAGGATCTCAGGCAGGGTTCCAAATTGAAATATTTTAATAAACATTTATCAGACTAATAAAGGAGAATATTTGTAGCTCAGGGATGACATGAGGGGTCCTTGGAACATCTGCAAGAAAAAAAGCAAGCTCAGAGAGCATCAAGGACCCCTCACATTTATCAGAGTCTCTACATCATTTAGTGGGAGATGTGATCGAGGAGATCAGCCAAATACATCCAAAATGTTCTTAACACAAATATATGGGATTGGTAATAAACTACAAAAAAAAGTATTTTTTTTAAATAATGTGGCATGTTCTTAACAATATCAAAAGGATCCTAACATTATTTGCAAGCACTTAAGAGTATTCTTTTGTCTTAACAGTCTCAAAGCAGAGAGAGAAAAACAAGGTCCCAAGTGCCAAGGGAACTTAGTTGCCATCGTATTGATATGCAATTATTTTCCATCTTTATTTATCCCTTGATGCACAAGGAATAACTCCCTCCAGGCCATTCATAATTGAAAAAAGCTTTTAAGCCCTTTAAGAGATGAATACTGCATTTTGTAAGGTGCCTGTTTTATTGTCTCCAGGAGTCAGATTGATAAACGACTTGGCTCATATCTTCTTAAGGAACTGAATACTAAAGGGTATAGATGGACAACAAACGTTTAAGTCACTCAATGGTCAATCAAGAGTGTGTCCTAATCAATTTGACACGATGAGACATTGGGAACCAAAACAAGAAGGCTGACCTAGATCGACATCTGTAGAGCTGGTTCTAGATACCTCAACATAGCAGTTATCCATGGGAACATTGAGAGCAAATAAAGTCTCTGCTGATAACCCACAGATTTCATACAAATTTATAAATGTGAGCCAATAGGATTTCCCTTTGCCTTTAGTAATAATGGAAATAGAAGCTTTGGACAGCTGGAAAAGAAAATATTAAACTGTCCCCAAAGTGCTTTTTCAAAAGGCAACTGCACTTCCTTTGTTTTTCCTTGAAGACATTTCGCTTCTCATCCAGGAAGCTTTTTTGTTTCAATTCTCATCCAAGGAGCTCCTTGGATGAGAAGCAAAACGTCTTCAAGGAAAAACAAAGGAAGTCCAGTTGCCTTTTGAAAAAAAAAATCACCTTTGGGACAACCATGATGACTGAGAACCTCCATAGACACAAAGGTGTTAAACCTTCAGTTCCGTCTGCTTTGACTTAGGGTTCCTCCAAATGGATCAATCCATAATCAAGCTCTGCTAATGTGGGTCAAAATGCGATCATGTTTGTTCACTTCCATTGCTGTCCCAGGGGATGTCTGCTGGTCAAATGGAGCAGGCTGACTAATTCCATGATTGTCTTGTCATTTCTTTTTTTCTTTTTTAAACAAATTTTATTGGTTTTCCAGTTTTACATTAAGTATTTGGAAAGCAGCGTGGTGACTGGGTAATAAGTGGTTCAATAACAAAGTCTTTGATACATATCTCAGGTTACATCATCAGAAATTCCTTCTCTATTTCCCTTAACCTTTGCTATATCACATTTAGGCTAGTAGATTTCTAATGATAACAAACTTAGTTCAAACCTTTATCAATATATTTTTTGCTTAGACATATCCATGTCCTGTTTTGAGTTTTACCTGATTTTTAATTACAATATTCCAATTTTAACCTTTAATATCCATAGTGTTTTGAGTTTCGGGTAATCCAAATGTCCTTTATTTCACTACATAAAAGTTATCCTATCTAGAATATACACATTACTTACTTAAATATATTCTTATCTTATTTTTTTTTTATTGTCCTTGTCATTTCTATGCTGGTCAGTCAAAGATTGCTTTTGCCATTCATCCACAGTTCCTTCTTCCACTGCATAGGGCAGGCATAGGCAACCTTGGCTCTTTTATGACTCGTGGACTTCAACTCCCAGAATTCCTGAGCCAGCATGAGGGAAACTTTGGCCCCTTCATGACTCGTGGACTTCAACTCCCAGAATTCCTGAGCCAGCATGAGGGAAACTTTGGCCCCTTCATGACTCGTGGACTTCAACTCCCAGAATTCCTGAGCCAGCATGAGGGAAACTTTGGCCCCTTCATGACTCGTGGACTTCAACTCCCAGAATTCCTGAGCCAGCATGGCTCAGCTTGGAAACCTCTCCCTTTCCCCTCAGCATGGCTGGCTCAGGAATTCTGGGAGTTGAAGTCCACGAGTCATACAAGAGCCAAGGTTGCCTACCCCTGGCATAGGGGCACACTTGGCTCCAGAAATGGACAGAAATTTCTTCTTCACCATAAAGACCAAAAAAGAACAACTTTCTAGCCGGTTTCTCTGACCACCTCCCCTGTTTATTTACAGAGCTTCCTTTTGCATTGCGCTCCTATTACTCATCTTTCCTTGCCCTGAATATTGAAGGTCTCTCTCTCTTTTTTTTGCACTATAAACACATTTTTTGGGGGAAGCTGCTTGGGTGTTTTAAAGACGCTCTTTGAGAGCGGGGAGGCGCAGAGAAATTTGATGGCCCGATTGCCTGAACGATAAACAAAAGCCTTGGAAAAATGTCATCACGGTCTACATTCCAAGCGAATAACATTTTTATTTACTTTGACTGCTTTTAGACTGCCTCGATCGCCCAACACGAATTGGCTCGCAGCAAGGAATACAGGACATTACAATATTTTTAAAATCAAGGATATCCTGATAAAATCCGTATAAATCATAATGTTGTTATAAAAAAGCTTAATGTCATAAAGAACATTATGGCTCAGAGATTTGGGAAGGTGTGAGCATCTTCCCCTAGACCAGGGGTAGGCAACCTTGGTTCTTTCATGACTCGTGGACTTCAACTCCCAGAATTCCTGAGCCAGCATGGGGGAACTATGGCCCCCTTTATGACTCGTGGACTTCAACTCCCAGAATTCCTGAACCAGCATGGGGGAACTATGGCCCCCTTTATGACTAGTGGACTTCAACTCCCAGAATTCCTGAGCCAGCATGGGGGAACTATGGCCCCCTTCATGACTAGTGGACTTCAACTCCCAGAATTCCTGAGCCAGCATGGCTGGCTCAGGAATTCTGGGAGTTGAAGTCCACGAGTCATAAAAGAGCCAAAGTTGCCTACCCTTGCCCTAGATAAATGGGCGGCATATTGAACACAGCCCACATCCTCCTGCAACTGGAGTTAAATATTAAGGGCATCTGTAGAAGTGGAGTCTAGTCTACAAAACCTTGTGCTGTAACAAACAGGCAGATTTAAGGTGCCACAAAACCTTTTCATCACTTTCAAGGAAACTGATAAAGAATTGATCCCAGTTCTTGAAGAGTCACCTTTTATGTACTTATTGATTAAACTTACATGCTGCCCATCGTGCCTGGAGGTGATTCTTGGCAGATTACGATCATTAAAAACCAATAAGAAACCTTAAAACGATATATAGTTTTAAAACTAAAAGTGACAAAGATAAGGAGGAAAGGAGCAAGATATCTGAGAAACTGCTTTACCCTGATGGGACTAACCCGCCCCACTCTTTCCAGATCCCACTGGACAAAGAATTTCAACTGGTGGGATCCAGGAGAAGAGTCTTTTTTGCTGTGGCCCTGCTTCTGGAATATTCTATCAGAGGTGAGATTGCCACCCCCACATTCTTGGCCTTCTGGACGAGCCTAAAAACTTGACTCTGCCACTTGATCGGGGGCATATTCCAGAAGATGGGAGCCATGGCAAAAAAGCCTCTTCTCCTGGACCCTGCCAGCTGGCATTTCTTACTGACAGAGTCTACGTCTCCCTTCTGCTGGTGTGAGTGAGGTGGGCTCAGGTCTATATCCTAGAACAGTGGTGGCGAACCTATGGCATGCGTGCCAGAGGCAGCACTCAGAGCCCTCTCTGTGGGCACGCGCGCCATGCCCCAGAGATGGCAGCTGTCCCTCTTCAATCAGCCGCCCATTAACTCGCCGAGGTCCCACGTGGCCGGATGCATCCCAGCACGGCTGGTTCCCTCCCCCCCGTCCCATCCCTCCTGGCCTCACATGCTCTCCTTTTCCTGGGCACGACCCACTGCATCGCCTCTTCAGCTGTCGGCCGTCCGTCCAGCTCAGAGGCAGCTTCTCTGAACTGCTGGCGGTGGGCTGCAGAGCCCCAGAGTGTGCCGGTCGAGGGGACGGCAGGCTGTGGCTGCTGATGGACACTGTCAGCCTCCATGCACTCACTGGGCTGTGTGTGCGGGGGCCGATGGTGTCAGGCAGCAGCCGCCCCGGCCCCTGCCTCACCTTGCCCTGCAACAATGGCACCCCTGCCCTGCCTCACCTTGCCTCACTTCACCCTGCAGGACGAGCCTCCTGCCCACCGCCCCACCTGCCAGAGACCCCCTGGATGTCCCCCAACCCTGCCCGGCCCCCACAGGCCTCCCTCCCCACGAACAACATCCATGCCCACCTTGGCCACACCCAGCCAGTCTGCCATGACCACCACAGCCATGCCCACCCAGTGGGCCACGCCCACCCGGCACCCGGCGATAAATAAGGGGGTTTGGGGTTGCAGTTTGGGCACTCGGTCTCTAAAAGGTTCTCCATCACTGTCCTAGAAGAATTTCAGGTGTCCTCCTTTTTCTCTGGTCTCTGCTTTCTTCAGCAAAAGGTCCAAGTGGGAACCGATGGCCTCCACCTTACATTTTCCTGGACAGGGGTGATTCTCCCGATTCTTCAGTTTGAGAATCAAGGAAATTTAGATAGCTCTTCAGCCCACACGCACTCACACGCTCCCTGCATAGCCACCCTGGCTATTTTTATTTCCTTCTCCAATTAGCTCTGTATCCTAACTAAAGTTAAACAGCTCCAGTGCATCGTTGCTGCAGTCTTTTGCAACTGAACACAATTACAGCTCAGGGCTGCAGAGCTCTTACCTACCCAACTTGATCTGCCTTGTCATGTCCCATTAACTTCTCCTTCAGTTCTGCTCCTGGCCCCTGCAGTCTGTAATGAAAGACATTCAAATATACGTATCAAAATGGCATTGGTATTGATTTATTAATGCTAGGGAATGCTGTCCTAATTGAATTGAGATCCAGGAAGCAAGTTAATGTAGCTAACAGTGATACAGGAATTCAATCTCCCCAGTGCCTAGAATTACAACCTTTTTTTTCTGCCTTTGTTGTCAGTCAGATAAATAACAAATCAATTTTAAGTTTCAACAAGCTTTCTTTAGCTGCAAAGCCGAGGAAGCGAGCACGACATTTAGCATTTAGAGAAATTAAGGGAATTTTGGATGACAGTTGCGAT